>NW_022716075.1:897108-962040 GCF_011630105.1 Anneissia japonica
AGTAATGAAAGAAATTTCAAAAGTTATATACACTTAATATACAACTACTATTGTAACAAGAAAACTATGTTTAAACCAAATGAGGACAGCAGAAAATCTCTGCATTGTTTGTCTAAAATTTAAGGCTGGTTACAAGCAATGGAATGTCATCACATAATTAAATAACAGTTGCTTTTCGGAGGCTCCAAAAATTTGCCGATAGGGGGTTCCACGTGTCCAATAGAACCAAGGTGCTGACTACAGCCTCAGTTAGGGTCATGGAATAAAAATACCAAGTAGAGTCCATAGGGAGAGTTTTAATGGTTTACCATGGCCCAAAATTGTGCTTTTTTTTATAGAAAAAGCGGCCGTGAATTGTGGAATTACGCAGTATGATAGAAATCTGACCAATGAACATCACGGTTTCACATGACAATCCATCCCATGGGATATTCTAAAAACAAATTTCACGAATTTCCCAATCACGTTTTCCCAAAGGTGTTTCATACATTAAATTTCCACTGCTTTCTCCTCAATATACCACTGATTACAGTCAAATATCTTCAGAAATAAAGCCTCTGATAGCAAATGTTTTGTCCGCAAACATGATGGTGTAAGACCACTCGCTTTAACGAGTGGTCTAAAATGATGGGCAGATTAAAAAAAATATATTGATAACATTTTTTTTTTTGCATAAAATTATAACATAGCCTCTTTTCTGTACTTACGGGAGACTTTTTCATCATCTGTGTTTTTACCAACCTCATTTTCTTCATCACAGATATCCCTTATAGTACCATCATTGCACCTAAAAAAGATAAATATAAAATAAAATAAATAAATGTTCTATAAAATGGTATGAGACAGAATTGGATTGGAATTAAAAATATTAAATATCAGTAGTGCTAATTAAGTACCCAATGAGAACAGATAGACAAGACACAAAAACACACACACACAGAACAACAACAGATACACAAGAAGGACCACCCACATCACTTAAATGAGACTCACAACAAAAAAACATTAGCAGCAAATATACAACAGAACAACACATACATAACATTGATACATTAAGTTGCAAGGTACACACATACACACCAGTGGCGTATCTAGGGGAGGGCGCACGCCCCCAAAAATTACTTGCGCCCCCCCCAAAAAAAATCACGGCCAAGTAGTTAAAAATCACTTAAAACTAGAAATTGCAAATTGCAAGTGAAGTGCTGCGAAGTACAAATGCATATAAATGTTCTTCGAACAAAATTATTTATGCGAGTCAAATGAAAATTATGAATAATAAAACTATAACAAATAATATGAGACACGACCCATTGTCTATATTAGAACACTTCTCATTGGGTAAAAAAGTCATAATTTTTCATTTTTGTCAAAAAGTGTCTATAGTGTGGTGAATTATGGTTTAGGTTTTTTTTAATAAAGTTTCAAAAATTTCTATGTATGTGGAAAATTTAGTTGATTACCAAAGGTTACAATTTTTATTTTGAAGACTGCATGGTCAAGGTAGTGCACATTTTTTTTATGGGGCAAGTTTCCAAGGGCGGGTTTTCTAGTGGCGAGTTGACTGCCAAAGAGTGTTGCCAATGTGCGAGCCAGAGTGTTATTTGATCACAAGTGCGAGACATATCACAAGTGTGAGCCAGCGAGCCATGACGTCACAAGATTTGTGGAGTACAATTCAAAAACAACTATATGTCTAATAATGAATTATTGTGATGTTAAATAAACAATGTTAGCTATCAAAGAGCGACGTTGTTTTTCATTGGACCTTCGTCTTCAAGGCTAGGCCTATACCATCCTAGCTAGTCTAGGCCTAGAGTAGGATAAGGCTAGCATGACATGCAGACGTTGGTACGAGTAGGTTAGTCTACAAACGTCGCCTAAAGTAATTGAATTTACCCGTCAAAACGAAAAAAGGAAACTCCGCTTTTCAGTCGTCTTAGGCACTCGTTTTTTGACAAACAATGACCTTTCAGAGGTCAAATTGCTGTCAAGAATATGAATTGGCTGCTTCGCAGCAATCACCATATTTTGCAAGTTAGTGCCCCTCAGCTGATCATCGAGGCCCCCATCAGCCCCCCCATTTCAAGACCTGTAGATACGCCACTGATACACACATCCCCTATGGGACACGTATGGGCACCCTAACCACAAATGACACACACATCAACAGACACATTCAACAAAACCAAAGACACAACCTTACCAGATACCAACAAAGCAATAGAAACACAGCAGACAAATGCAAAACAGACATTAAAATGGACACGAAACCCAGACACCCAGGAAAAAAACATGGAACTCACACACACACACCCATAAAAATATAGAAAGAAAGGTAATTAATTGTTATCAGAATATTAACATTCACATTTAATTTATTAAAAGGCAATGTACTGTTGGTGGACATTATTGTTATGGGAGAAACTATGTATGATTTACATAATATACTTACAAGCACATATTGTTTTCAATACATTCACCATAACCGCAATTACATGCTATTAAAATAAACAACCTTATAATTATTATGTCACAAATATTGTTTTATTGCTTACATTTTTAGCTAAAAAAATTGGGACAATAATTTGGTTGAAAAGGAGCATGACAAGAATCTCTCCACACATATATTCGTTACATAGTCTCTTAACACATAGATTAGTCGATAGGTTTTAAGAAAGTATTAATAAGTCTAGAAATATATTCATATTAATTTACTCATAAAAAAACATAATGGAAAAGACAGAGACTGACTGTACATTATAGTTAAAATTCATTAAAATAGAGTCAGATTGAAAATACAGTTAAACATCCATCATCATAAGACAAAAAACCACTACAATAAATTGTAACAGCATTTGAAATACCAAAAAAAAAAAAAAAAAGCCATGACAATACTATTGAAAATATTACAAGTTATTACAATTACTTATATTCCACAAATACCCAAGGTAATTTCATGATTCAGGTGGTGGAAAAGTGTGGCCTACGGGGCCACACGCCACCCCCTCCAACCATCTCTGGTTAGAAAACCCCTATTTTGTACAGCCCAACACCCATCTGTCAAAAACAACCCTTACAAAAAGGTCCAACAGGAATAATAAAACTGGGCATAATGTGGTACAAAAGCAGTGCATAGGGTCTTTTTTTGGAAGTACCCCTGGTGAGGTCTTCAGTGTAAAATAAAAAATTCAATTTGGCCCGACCCACTGTTATGCCCACCCCTGACTCAGAGGAACTTGGTCCATTATAGATTAATGATGAAAGTAATTGTTAATTGTTTTGCAAAATA
Source organism: Anneissia japonica (assembly GCF_011630105.1). Classification (NCBI taxonomy): domain Eukaryota; kingdom Metazoa; phylum Echinodermata; class Crinoidea; order Comatulida; family Comatulidae; genus Anneissia; species Anneissia japonica. The sequence continues at coordinate 900,398 of NW_022716075.1, forward strand.
ATAAAAGAAACACTTACTAATAATAATTACATCTTCGCAGTTGACACCATCATAATTGTCTAAACATGAGCATTTGTATCCAGATACTGTTCTTGAGCATGTACCACCATTTCGGCAAGGGTTGGAATTGCATTCATCAACTCCTAAAAGACAAGAAATCCGCTTTCCTGTGATCTCAAGTGATGGGATGGATGATTCTATTATGTTTTAGGTAAGTTCTGCAAGTGGGCCAAATTACTGGTTCTTCCATGCAAATATTCACAAAAAAAGAATTTCTATCACATTTCTTTTATTTACATGTTAGAAATAATGTTTTATAACCGTTTAGATATATTTGGTGACAGTGACTACTGGGAGGTTCAGCACTGTTATCTGACTGTATTTTGCTTCTTTGTTTGCACCACTGGAGTGGAGTTGAATAGCTCGGTGGTTAAGATGCTTGCCTTCTGATCCCATGATCCTGGGTTCAATTCCTGTCACAGAAGGACTTTTTCTCACAACTCCACTCTCTAAGCCTCATAAAGAGGCTTGGTTTATAAAGCATGATTCTCATCCTGTAAGTGGCGAGTGTACTTGCTATTGGATGTGAAGGAAATTATAAAAAAAAAAAAAAATTGTTTGTGTATGCAAAAACTAATATATGGTAACACCATACATATTGGGATGAAAAGTTCAAAGAGCACATTAATAATGACCTCACAAAAACTAATGAATAGATTAGATCATTAGTATATAGTAGAGAGGTATAGTGGTCAAAAGAAGAGGTGAGTAAATTTTATGTTAAAAAGACCAAATAAACAAGGTCGCACTCCAATTAAAGACCACTTGTGAAACTGGGGACTACAATGGTCTTTAGTAGCTTTTGTCTCTAATCAGAATAATAGAGACATTTGTTAATTTGGGACCACAGAAAAGTGGTCTTTAATTGGAGGTGGCCTATAATTAGAGAGGTCTTTAATTGGAAGGAGACTATTTTACCTTTAACACAAGTATTTTCATCAATAAATCCAAAGCCATCTGGACAAGCACACTGATAATCCATGTCCTCTGCACCATTTCCTTCAGGCACTATCAGGCAAAGGTGACTACATGGGTGATTTGCACATGGATTTGAAACTGAAGGAAATAAATGTGAACAGAAATTCACTTCTTTGTTTTCGTTGATACATGAATAGTAAAATCAGTGCTGCAAATTGTTATCACTTTAAAGACAGAATAAATCAAATAAGTATAGGACTTACCACTCTGAATAGTATGAAACTACTAAAAGTACTAGTAAAATACAGTTGAACCTCACATACAGCAACCAACCTCAAGTCCTGGAAAGTGGTCGCTTACAAGAGATGGTCCCTTACGAGAATACACAATAAGTATGTGAGGCCCAAACCTAATGTGATGTCAAGTCTCGGGTAAAAATGATAAGTACAACATAATTTGTAATAACTAATATTTTAATAGGGTTTTGCAGCCACATGCAAGTTGTGTTTGTTGACCTGCAAGAGGTACATAATACTACAGGTAAATGAAATTCTTTAAGTTCTAAGTAGTTGTGGCTGCTTATAAGAGTTGGGTGCTGACGAGGGGTAGGCTTCACAAGAGGCATCAAATGCAGTGACTGAACGTGAAACAAAAAAGGCTTTTGCAGACATGCAATCCCTACAAGGCCAACAAGAGGAGTCTGAAAACCTTTTGAGAGGAGTTTTGGGAATGTGAGAGGATTACTATGTTAAATCGCCATCAGAAAAAAATAATTTTTTGCTTCAAGACATGTACCAATGTGATCGGATTTTAAAATATAAACATTTCTTTCCATTTTTTGTACTCGTTGTTTACTACACTGTTGTTGTTATGAAATCAGTAGACTATGGAGCGCTTTACAGTTCAGAGTGCAACTCTGACAGCGTTTTGGCCGATAAAAATTGTTTTTCCGAAATCAGTAGACCGTGGAGCGTGAATTACTTTTTTGTATACAGTTCAGAGTTTTTTCAGGATAAATTGACTGGTCGTCTTCTTATCTAATCAAAGGATTTTATTATTCGGAAATGCGCTATTTAATTCAGCTGGCCGAAATGTGCAAAAAGCGGAAATTTTCTACCCAAAATAAGAGTGTTGAGTTTTGCTTAAATAAACAGAGTAACTCCGCCATAATCAGAGTGCTTGGCATATCTGCTTTAGGCAAGTGGTTGCTTGACAGGTAGTTGCACATTGAGTTTCAACTGTATTACTGAACAGCATAAGAATGCTATAGAAAAGTAGAAATATATTGTACAAATACATTGATTGATACATACCTAGAAAACCATTTATTAATAGTAAATGGTTTTCTAGGTAAAAAGAGCAAATCTTAATTTAGGTGAAACTTTTTATATACCTTGTTCCCAAACGCAGTCTTTAACTGGAGGGAGACCTGTATATAGCATTAAAGCATTTAACCATCCCATTACTACATGGTTTACATTCAACAATAAAAATTTTACTTTTATTTTCTCCCCCATCCGGATGTTTCTGGCAACACCATTTGGTAGATAACAAAACAAATTTTATTTATCATTTCTTCCCTCTGACAATCAAAAAATAAGTTCAAGAAACAAGAATAAATAAAGTCTCGCTTTAGCATAATGTGTGATATTATAACTTTTAATATTTATTTTTAATATTATTTATATGTATTTTTAATTATTTTCTGTAAACAAAATTAAATTGATTTACATACATGAAGGATATCTTTCTTTATGGTATATTTTGAGTGCAGCATGTCGACCAATACTAGGTACTGTCATACTTATGTCACTGCGAAGCTTATCTGAATTTAAGATTTGACCTGCTTCTTTAAAACTACTAGTTGACCAATAGAAATAAATTCCAAAGACATCCATTTGATAAGGGTTTAATAAATCTGTAAAGAAAAAACAATTAAGTACAAGACCATAAATTAAGGAGAAAATAACACATTGTAATGTTAAAATCGTATTGTTCATATTAGGAAAACATAACATATATTTTCTTTTAAATGTGATGAATAATTACTAGTCTATCTTTGTTTAACACTCTGACCGCCAGGGGTTTGGAAAAATGGTATCAGCCACCGCCAGACTTTTTAGCAAATTTTAACACTTTTCCGAAGCTTGTTGAGAGTGCGTATGTGATCAGATTGACATGTAGTGAATACTACAAGAACTACAATCATTTTAGCTTTACAATGGTACTAAACACTTTATTCTAATCACAATCTGTGACCATAACAGTAAAATGAAAATGGAGCATTATGCAATTTCACACAATGAAGCTAAGATAATTGTGATTTCGTGAAAGTAAAGCAATACCGCTCTACGCTAATGTAAACAAATGAATAGGGAAACACTTACGGTCCAGACTGAATATAGTGTTCAAATTTTAGTACATGTCGGTAATTACCCCGTCTATTGGATTCCATAAAAAAAACCAGAAACATGGAGATCTCCATGTTTGGTGGTCAAGTGTTGCGTAACAAAACACGGAGATCTCCATGTTTGGAGGGCAGAGTGTTAACAACCAGCAAATATATGATAGAAATACAAATTTTGTGATATTTATTGAGGAACATACCAGAAGAGGAATCTTTCAAAGAATGAAATAAATGAAAATCAATAGTTCATCTTTGTGAATCAAACATGTTACATATTCCTTTAACAGCGAACAGTTAAAGGTACTATGCTAAAAAGCATTTGTGGCGAATTCAAATGTGAAAACAGATTACAAATTAACTCTCCAACAATATAATGGCCTGTTCCATTATTTTAGAGGGGTGTTCTAGATTACAAAAACAAAAAAAATTTTTTATTTATCCAAGTAAGTATTCACAATGTACAATGAAAGCCTTTTCTTTCTTTTTAAAATGTCTTGTACGTGGAATAGTATAAGATTACGCTCAATTTTTAATAGTTCAGCTTAAATACATTATATGCCAAATTCTTGGTACGAAATAATAATTATAATACATATTTTAATTATAAATAACAAAAAAGAGAACAAAATATTAAAGTGGAAGAAAATACAACACAATACAATAAACTTGCCTCCACCCTTGATGGCTCTGGCATTACTGCCATCGAAATTCATTGAGAAAATCAAGTTCTCCTTCCGGTCAGCAAAATACACAGTCTGGTAGTTAGCGAAGTCAATAGTTAAACCAGTAGGCTCAATTAGGTCACGAGTTACAAGTTCTTCTCGGTTCTCTCCATTCATCCATGCTACCTCAATTTTAGGGAATTCTCCTTGTTCCACCCAATAAATGAGGCTAGGGACGATTAATTGGTTTAAAAAGTTTATATAAAGTAAATTGTTATTGTATGATACTGTATATTATACATAAAAATAACAATCCTATGAATGTCTTACCCTTTTGCAGGATTAACCACAATAGAGAATGGCTTGTCGAGGTCGGTATCCAATAAGATTCTAGAATAGTTTCCATCTTTGTCGGCAACAGATATACTTGGTTTTGCACTAAGAGCACGTCTTCTGCGAGTTTCAAGAATATCCGAATCTCCCCAATCAGTCCAGTAGATGTTCCTAAAAATAACAAAAATTCAAAATATTGCAGTAATTACTATAAAATAAGAATATTAGAGACAGCACAAGGTTGCACACTTTGTATCCAATAATAAGGACAGACACGATAAGTGCGAAAAAACTACGGTATTTCACAATATACAAATTCTCAAAAAATAGACAAGTATACTACAGTGTACTAACCCAGCAACCCAATCGCATGCTATTCCTCTAGGCCGGATCAATTGATCTCTGATCTCTTGAAGCTGACCCCGATTGGTACCTGCTAAGTTAGATCGCATGATTTCAGAGCTTTGAGAATTAATCCAGTACAGCTCACCTGGACAGCAAAGGAAAATGTATGTTAATTTTTTTAAAAGATAGATTACCAATTATGTGGCTGAAAGAAAATGATGTAAATAATAATGGTGAAAGCTCTTGGCAAAATCAAGTTGCCCCGTACTACTCGTAACAAGCATTGCTTTCCCTATTCCTTTTATGACTGTCCCATCGTGGATTGGATTGGGTTTATTTGGTGTAAACACCAAGGATAACCCACAAAAATCTAAAAAAGACTTAATTCCAGCGGGGTCCTTCTGGTGGTGACTGGGCAGTACACCCGGAGACAATCCCGTCGCTTTTTCTAAGAGTGTACTGTGTTCTTGAACGTGTACAATGGCCATAAATGCACCACAGGACCAACAGCTTTTGTAACTCATTAGGGGACCACAGTGGAAATAAGTTGCTTTTCTGTACTTTTCTGTGTTTTTATCCTTGAATGTATTTTACTTATAATTACTTCAGAATGAATAAATAAAAAAAATAAAATAAAATAAAAAAACTTGCATTTCAGCAGTCCAGCTGAAACACAAGGAAAGCAGCGATGGGAATTGAACAGGGCACCAAGAGATCTCAACGGTTCAGCGCACACACAGTGGCTACCACCAGTTTGGCCGACTGAGCTAATCTGCTCTCTTCATTTATGATCATTATTGCTCCCATACCCAACTAAAACATCATGCTCCATTTTTAGCCCTGATGAGGAACTCTAGAAACACTTGGCTGATTGATTAATAGAGTTTTTTTTGTATGGGCGGCCGTTAGGGCCAATATGCTCTACTGGCTCTATTATACTGCGCTCATCAAGCTTCTGAGATTACGAGAACTTGTTTCATTGCCACAACACCTCACCCTACTTCTGTTGTTATGTCATAACTTACTAGTTGTTGCATCATAATCCAAATCTTCTATTCTTCCTTGGTCTGAAGAAAATTCCTCAATTTGTCGAGTGTTGAAGTGATAGAGATTAATGTAAGGTCCATCGGTGAATATAAGATACTCATCTCCAGCTGAAAATATATATGAGAAAAAAACGTAAAAGGAAATATAAAGATATTTCATATAAATAAATGTATTACAGTAAGCATTTATTGATAATTAAATAAATAATAGCAACAAAAACAACAATAATAATAAACAAATGATATGTTGCAAATGAAATTCTCAAAATAGCATTGAATAACCATGACAAAAATAATAGCTATATAATTAGCAAAATAATAATATTAACAAGAATAACAACAATAATAATAATTAGAAATTTCAACTCGATATAGCATAGTACATGATAAGAAAAGTTCAAGAAAGCTGTAGTTCATCACCTGAAGATCTATAGTATAGAAGTTACCTGTGCCACCACCATTCCTTGCTTTGCTCCTTTTAAATGTGTTGAGCAGTAACAATACATATGCTTAAAGTCTATGTACTTTACATTTTAACACAAAATAAATGTAGCTTTAAAACCTAATAAAACACATATTAAATACATTTTTAACTTACTTTCTGGTTTACAATTTGTGCCGTCACTGCTTGCATCAACGTAGCCTACAGCACATTGGCAGCTGTAGTTACCTTTGGTATTCACACACACCTGATGGCATGGGTTGTCATCACACTCATTGTAATCTAATTAAAAATCAAATAAGAAATCAGCACAGCCGGCCCCGTTCATATCCAGCTATGGTGAGATAATTTTAGTGGAAAGAAAGAAAAAAAAAAGATTCCCCAAATTTCCTCGGAGGTTATTTTCAGGCGTTTAGAAAATTTTTTTGTGGGGAATGCCCCCCAGACCCCCTAGGGTAGTGTTTTCTTGATCGGCCCCAATTTCGGTCACCCCCGCCCCCACTTTTTGGACATCTCTGGATCTGTCTCTGACTGCCCATGCGACAAATGTATAATTCTGCACTTGTCAGCCTGATGCACTATATAGTACACAATGTACTACAAATTATTGTCTGACTAATTCTTGCCTACAGTAGCTGTGCCAGGCAACCTATTTGCCTGCCTAGCAACACTACATGCCTGAATAATACTGGGTTACCAGCATACCAGCCTGTCTGTCCGACTACTAGCCTGTCTGTGTATATGTCCAGCAAATTGCCTGTCTATCTGTCTGGTTACCCTCCTGTCTACTTCTTTCTGCATTTTCTCTCTTGCCCATCTGTCTATCACTTTGCATATGTGAAAACTTGCCTATCTGACTAGCTGCCTATAAAATTAAATGGAATACTAACCTATACAGCTGAACTTATCCACATCACTTAGTCTGTATCCCTCTCCACACGAACATGCAAATCCATCTTCTAAATCGGTGCAAACTCTTTCACAATTAGCAATTCCACCAGGCTCGCATTCATTTACTCCACCAGTGTTTTTGTCTGAATAAAAAAGAAAAACAACATATAATGACAACAACAATAAAATAATAAACAATAACAAATAATAATTACAGCAACTATGGAACTTGGAAGAGACAGACATGTAAACAATACATTATGACAATTGCTAATAATTTGTCAACTGCAATTTTAAACTTACGGCAACCATGTTCATCTGAGTTATCACCACAATTATCAAACGTGTTGCAAACATCAATTACTGGCACACACCGAGAGTTCTCGCACTTAAACTCGTCTGGTTCGCAAACCTTTGGGTGAGGAATGCCTGAAGAAGATCAAAGTTAACATAAATAAGTAATTTTTCTATTTAGTGTTTCAAATTAATTCCAGGCATAATTACTAGCTGCCGGATTTAAGCTCCATTTACACTAGACACGATAATGACACGACATATCATCGCGTTATTTATATTCTTCAACACTGAGCACTTTTTTATAGTGTTGTTATCGTGTCTAATGTAAACGTAGCTTGAAGCTGGGCATTACTGCCATCATAAAACGACCGTATGACCTTCGAATCCAACTCTGCTCTCAGTGAGCCTTAGAGGACACGACATTATTTGCGGATCAATAAAAACGATCCGTTCCGCACGCGTTGGCTGCCGGGCGCAGTGAGTACTTGGCTTAATGCAACAATAAAACCTGTAACTGTACATTATACCACTGTCTCAGTGCATCTTGAAAGTTAAGAAAAAGTTAAGAACAACAGAATTTAACCAACTAGTAGAACTTGTGAGACGCTCTGTGCTACCTTCATGATTGTGCAAGACTGCAATTTAACTCATCAAATTGCCTAAAATCCAATGAAGATACGTTTGCTATAACATCAACATGCTTGATAACCAATGAAATTTGTATAATAGTAATTATCAAAAATCATAATAACACATATATTTTCCCCAAATGAAGTTCCTCTAAAAAAAATGTTGACTTACAAGATGTGTCCGTTTCATCAGAACCATCGTCGCAATCCTCAAAACCATTGCATTTCAAGATACTATGTATGCAAGAACCGGTCGATAAGCATGTAAATTTATCTGCAGGGCATTCAGCTGAATAATTCCAATGTAAAAAAAAACAAAAACCCATAAATTCTTTGATAAAAGAATCATAACAATATTTATTTTGTTTATTTCCTTCACATCCAACAGCAAGTACACTTGCCAATTACAGGATGGAATGATGCTTCATAAATCAAATCTCTTTTGAGGCCTAGGAATTAGAGTTGATTTTAGTCACCAGAAAAAGTCCTGCTGTGACAAGAATTGAACCAGGACCTGGGATTAGAAGGCAAGCATCTTAACCACTAAACCATTCAACTCCAAAAGAAGATTGATACTAAAAAAAAAAAATTATTCAAGCAAAAATGAGGCTTGCCATTCTAAAAACCAGCGTACTGTCACCAAAACTGTTAACTGAGTATTTAGCATAAAGAATGTGGCAGCATATAATTAAGTATAGAGAAGCCATAATACTTTCACTCAGAGCTTTGGCAATAATAAGTTGATTCAAGTAAAATGACCCATCAGTTTAAAGCTTATTATGTGGAGAATAATAAGAATACAGAAGAAATCTTCCATTGAGACTATTCAGAAGACACATATATTGGTATATGAATAGTGATGTGTTACTTCGTATAAATACAATCTTATAAATTTTGAATAAATAACCATGGAGATTTCTTGTTGTGTATTTTCATATAAGATTCTAATTTATACTGTATAGCCTGTACCCTGTTACTCATGATTCTATCTTTAGCACATTCAATAGAAAGCTCAATATTTAAAAAAAGAATATTTTGGTGATTAACCTTGCACTCGAATCATGAAACAATATTAGGAACATATACAACTTTTGTAGTTTTAATTACTGTACATATCTGTTAATTTCATATCTTAAATGAATTACTCTTTGCATTGCAAATTATTGCTATTATTCAACGGTAACTTATTCTTAGGTTTAAAATAACAGAAGAATCATTATACGACAATATGCCAAAAACCGCTACTAAAGGGACACTTTCTTGGTCCCCTAAATAATGATTTTACTGTATATTAAAAATTCAATTTTCATTTTTGGGTCACTCATGCCTGTTTTGGGATGGCAACCCTCAAATAACAGGAAGATAAAGACTGGTCTCAGAAATGGGGTGAATAAAACTTTAGAACTTTTAAAAATGAATTCTGTTTGAAAGGAAATTGGCATACATCTTGTCATTCAGAGATTGAGTGATATCACATTTTTTCTATTGACATGAATTCAACCTTTGATCCATGTATTAAGGCCTATTTACACACAGTGCAGTTGCCTGTATGGTAATTGTTGTCATGCGCTGTGTGAATGGATTGTACTATATTACACACTATGCTTTGAAAATTTCCAGTGGGCGGGGTAGGGGAGAAAACTGGTGTGCAAGCTTTTTTTCGAGGGTGGGGGGCTTTGCGCACCATAGCATCCTGGTAGATATGCCACTGTCACTTACCACAGTTTTGTTGTTCATCACTATTATCACCACAGTCATTATCTCCATCACAAACATACCTTACAGGAACACAGACATCATTGCTACAACTAAATTCACCCTCATTGCATTGTGTGCTATCTAGAAATATAAGAACATGCAATATGTGAAATAACACTCGTTGACACATGCTGGGACAATCGGTCGGTTCTATTTTTGTCATAGGCATGTTCTTAAGGGAACAATGGCAATTAGTCATTTTATCCAGGAAATATTGACGAAATAGACTAAAATAACTTGTAATGTGTAAAATACTATCCATAATAAAGAAAAAATATGAAATTTTCGACACTGAATACAAAATAATTATGCTGCATGTATAATTTTGCAACAGGCACAAACATAAGAGATTTGGGTTTTTTTTTGAAAAGAAATTTGATAATCTGACATATACGATAATAAATATATTTACTTACTGCAACTTGCTTCATCATCGCCACCGAAACAATCGGGATAACGATCACAAACATATGCATCTGGGATGCAGTGTCCCGACGCACATTGGTGGAAATTGAACCCACAATCTCTTTCACCTTTGGAATTGAAAATAACCAAGCATATCACGAGCACACTTTGAGAAGCATATCATGAGCACAATTTGTGAAAGTTAAAAACATGCTTTATAAATAGAATCATCATAATCTATTTTAATAGTTTATTTGTTAATGTTCAAATAAAACAAAAGTTTCTTTATCACCATCTTTCACATTCACCTATTACCACTATCATCACTAATTGTCATCATCATATTGGGAGGTGCTATATAAATATTGAATTATTTTTATATCAGTATAACATTCATCCTTATCTTAGTTATTAACTTCTTTATTAACTTCTCTGATTTCCCAGCCATCTACGGTGATCTGGTGTGAATATGACTATTCCAATTGGAGAAGTAACATGACTGTATTTAAAGGTTATTCAGTTACATAGAGTCCGCTAAATGAAGCTCTTGAGAAGGCAGCGAAAGCTACAGTACGCTAAACCATTTTATACTAATATTCTATTAACTCATTAGCAATCATTTCATTAATACCATAAAGCAATTTCAGCCCGCAAGCAACTCATTTCACTTAAATATGTAAAGTTTGAAATGTATATTGAACTAAATAAAAAAAAAAAATATAAGAAATTCTTACTGCACTTTTCTTCATCAGATCCATCTGCACAATCCTCTTCGTAATTACAAATTTGATACCAAGGAATGCAAAAACCAGTCGAACATTCATGCTCACTTTCACTGCAGGCTCTATAGTCTGAAATATCAGGTATAACTATTACCAGATGAAAATCACAAGATGAACCCCAGTGATACTAGATAAACCCCTGTAATACCAGATAAACACACTTATACTAGATGAACACCTGTCATAGATAAATGCCTGGTAGTACAGGTGTTTATCTATAATATAATACATTTATCTGTAATACCTGATGAACACCTGCAATACCAGATGAACACCTGCTAGTACAGGTGTTTATCTGTAATACCAGAAGAACATCTGCAGTACCAGATGAACACTTGTAACAACTGATGAAAACCAGTAATATCAGATGAACACCTGCGATTACCAGATAAACAAATTTTATACTTTGATGCCATCTTTGATATATATCAGATGAACACCTATAATACCAGAATTATTATCATATCAAAAGAACATCAGTTTATATATAGTAGGCCTACATTTTTTTTGGACTTGTCAAAATCCTATAACTTACTGCAGTTAACTTCATCTGTATTATCACCACAATCATCATCATAATCACACTGCCATCGTAAAGGAATACATTTGTTATTACTGCAACGGAACTCATCTGGACTGCAAGTTCGAGCCCCTACAGAAAACAAAAAGTTTTCATTTAAAAAAAAAAAAGGTGGCAGTCAATATTGTATATCATGTATATCATGTGATCAACCAACATTTAGTAAATTTTAAAATTTGATATACAATATTTGATACCTGCTGCTCTTTTTATACATAAAAAAAAAAATATATATATATTTGGTAGAAACAGTAGGCATAAAACATGAACTGTATTATTAATAACAATAATAAATTAATAATAATAAAAATAAATTAATAACTAGACTTTTAGTTGATACATAGGGTCCAATAGTTTTCCACACCGAGAAAATTTTGAAATTCTCAAAATGGCCTGAAACATGCTTTAAATTGGTCCAAAAGTGATCTTCAAGTCAAAAATTATTTTGAGCATTTTCAAATTTTAACAGTCACATTTGCGCACACCATGACGCACAGGAAAATTTTCAAATTTTAACAGTCACGTTTGCGCACGCCATGATGCACAGGAAAACGGTGATGAAAACAGAAAGGTTACTGTTGATAGGAAGTATGCTTGTGTCAAGATTCATGGAATATTGCCCATTGGTTAGGAATTTATGATCAATCCTAAAATTTCACAAAATGGCACGTAGATGATGTCACATGACTGTGACGTCACCCAAAACACTTCACATGCAAAACACTTCAGATGTATATTAAATGCTAGCCAAATAGCCTTTGTCGTTGAGAAAAGCCGCAAACAAAAAAAAGGAGGAAAAGAATAAAAAAAAAAAATATGGAAAAGAATAAAAAAAAAAATATATAAAAATCTTAAGAAAAACAATAGGAGATATGCTGTCGCACCTAATAATAATAACAATAATTATAAAATGGTGCACCATCATTAAAAAACGTCATAGAATAATATCATAATATTAATAATATGAGCTTACTGCACATGGAGAACCATTCATCAGAACCACCACTACGGCAATGGTCAATACCATCACACACGGCATATTCAGGAATACAACGATAGTTATTGACACATGAAAACCAACCAGTAGGACAAGTCCCACTCTCTGTAAGGACACAAATGGTAATTTTAAGATTTAATGTCTGGAAAATGACAAACAATCATAAAATATTGCAATAACATATAAGCTATTGACTTGAGCATAGAAATCACTGAATTAAAAAAATGTGTACCATGATTATAATAATGATGATTTTAAGTAAAATTACACTTTCATTTTTGGCTAATTAGCGTACCCATTACCACAAAAAATGGAAATGTCAGAAAAAAATAAGATAAGTTTTTCTTTATTTGTATTATGCCTGATGCTGCCTTGAAATCTCCAAAAATTAGAAACGTATATTTCTTCCTAATTATAAGCATTTTTACACTGTTTATATTCATCAATAAAATTTTATTTTTATTTTCTCCTCCGTCTAACTATTTGCTAAATATAAATATATTTTATTTTTTTGCACCCTCCTCTGACGATCTTTAAGAAAAGAGATCGAGAAACAAGGAATAAAAAAGTCTCACCTAATTATAAAAAAATGATAAAAACCTAAGTGTTTCTATCATTTTTTTGCAGTAAATATTTTCTAAATACACTAATTTTCAGGGGTTACAGCCCAACAAGGTCTAATAAAGTCTTCTATAACTAATTCAATGCCAAACATTGAGTTATTAAATTGCTCTTAGATTTAAAACTATTAGTAAAAGTTGAAAACAAAGAGTATTGAAAGGCAAGAAAGCACAGTCTGTCCATTATGTGCACAAGCGAACGATAAGCCATCAACACACAGTTTGAATGCAGTCATTACAGCTATGGGAATATACCCGCTAGCATCAGTTTGTTTGTTTCTTTAGTTTGTCCTCCGGATACTTATTGCAAACGCTTCTATCCAGTAGGAAGGTCCAGAGGGTCCATGGCGTAACTAAGGGCATGATGTATTTTCACACAGCACTGTGCTTTCTTATCTTTCTATACTACTCTTTGGTGAAACATACGGCATATGTGATGAGGCTCATCACTGCTATCACCACAATCATTGTCAAGATCGCAGTACCAGGAATCTGGGATGCAGTATCCATTGTCACATTGGAAGTACCCAAGAGAACAGTTTCTGTTATCTGTTGAAGGAAAATGAAGAAATATTCAGAGTATACAAGATTCAAGATTCATTGATTTGTCCATAAAACAAGGTTTCGTAATCTCAAAAGCTCCGATGAAGGCAGTATAATAGAGGCAGTAGAGTATATTGGCCGTAACGGCCGTCCATACAAAAAAGATCCCACAAAAGATCTATTAATCAAACAGCCGGGTATTCCTAGAGCTCCTCATCGGAGCTAAAAATACAAATGTACATTAAAATAAACATTTTTTTGTTTGTACAATTTAAAATATTGACTTATCATAAAACCTCCAATTGAACCCCCGGGCTTCTTTTTTTTACCTTTGAATGGTCTTGTTTTTAAGGTGGGCTTCCTTTTGAGGCTACTTTTGTAAAGAAAGAGGCTTCTTTTCAAAATGAATGCTGTAAATTTTTTTAATTTGTACTATAAAACAATAAATAAGGCATCTGTAACATCAATCTGTATCATGAGAATGTATTTAACGGGTAATAAAACACTGAACCTACTGTATAAACCAAGCTTGTTTTTAATTAATTTTGTTTTTTAAAATTCATGTACAGTGTATGTACTCTACTATCTTGAAAAGGAGCCTATGCTATCTTGAAAAGAAGCCCATGGGCTTCTTTTCGAGGCTAATTTTGCTAAAGATCGGGCTTCAATTCAAATGGGCATCAATTCGAGGTTTTACAGTACAGTATATATTAGGTAAAATATGAAATATATACAATATGTTAAAATATTCAATGTTAAAAAGGATATTGAGTATCATTGTAAAAATAATTATATATTATAGAGTTGAAGAGTGAACATAGCATGTACAATCAAATGGACATTTCCTGAGTGTTAACCTTAACTGTTCAATCAAAACAGGATCAGGAATATGCGCATGTCTCAAAAAATACATGTTGTCCCAGATATTTATGTGTTTCTGAATGTTGTTACACAGCAATATAAATAAACCAAGAATGGTCATACGAAATTCAATAAGATACATATATATTTTATGCAAATGATGTGTACAATTATAATTTTAATTACTGTATACTTAATATTCACATAAAGACCACCTCTTTGTAATTTAAGTAATTCTCAACTTACTGCATGTCACCGCGTGTTCATCAGAACCATCAGCACAATGTTTTCTTTGCTGGCAGACCTCTTGCTGGTTGATACATTGTCCGTTGTTACAGCGGAATTCCCAAGGATTACACTCACTGGTGTCTGCAATCAAGTACACATTATCCTACTGTAGGTTTTAGATTGATTTAAATGTGATATGCCCATATTTGGGTGTAATATGCCATCAATGCCCATATATGGGCTCATCACACAAATTTGTCACATAAAAGTTGATAGTGTGAACAGATTAGATTAGATTAGATTGACATCATTGATAGAATCTAATTACAATACTAATATTTGTAAAATCAACACCATTATTGGTATTATTTTCATTAGAAATTGTAAATAAATAGTAAAGGATTATTATTATTATTATTATTATTATAAGAATTACTGTATTATTATTATTATTATTATCATTATTATTGGTTAAATAAAGAATTAACACTTGAAACTAAATGAAGTTATTTGATCATGATTATTCATGGTGATACTAATGATGATGATGATAAAGATGAGGATGATAGTGCTAAAAATAGTGACGGTAATGACAATGATGATGCTAATGATGAAGGTGAAAAAGCTGATAACATTGATGGTGGTAATGATAATGATGATCATGATCATGACAATGATGATGATGATGATGACGATGATGATGATAAGCAAGGCTTGAAATAACCAGTGACTTGTAGTTTACTGGGCTAAATTGTTCACAGGCATGGACCAACTCACTCAAAATATTCCTTCTCCCCAAAGGGTAACTTATAATGTGCCATCACCTGTCATAGGTGAACTTTCGTCTGTCCACGACAGGGGCCGGATGAACAGGAACACCAGAGTATCTCTGTATGTTTCTCGAAGGATGTGCTGAGTTCTTTAAAGTGCACCTGAGCCAGTTGTGTCAGTAATGATAATGATGGTGATGATGACAATGAGATGATCATAATGAAGATGATGATGATGATGCTAATGACTAACTAAAGCAAAGATGACAATGTGTGATGATTTAAATATTATACTGGAAATAATAATGATGATTAATAATAATAATAATAATAATAATAATAATATAGAACAAAATAATAATCAGTAATAATATTTTAATTACCACAATGATCCTCGTCTGAATGATCACCGCAATCATCTTCATCATCACATAAAAAGTTGGCTACAATGCATGCTCCATTATCACATTGAAACTGACCTGGAGTGCATGACCTATGGGCTAAAAATAGAAAACCAAGAAAATCAAAAGCACTTCTACAAATGATAGCTCATATATATAATAACACTAGAGTGTGCACTTGTTCAAGTGCGTATCTTGCCACTTTTAAACCCAAAGACTATTCACCTATTCTTTATCTGTACTGCTCAACTAAATTTTATAAATATTCCTTAATTAGTTTTTGCATTTAAGCTCTGACTTCTCTATTCCAAGGCATCAGTTAAACTTACAGTCAAGTAAAAGTGAGGCTTGTCATGCCAAAACCAGCATCAGAGAAAACTTGAATATTTACTTTTTCAATATAATCACATTCTCCACACAATAATCTTTAAAATGATAGATCATCTACTGGAATCAACTTACTATATGCCAAAGTTATGCATAAAAGTATTACAGATTTTCTATGTACTAAAGTATACATTACTGCCACATTCTTATGCTACTGTAATTACTCAGTTTAACAATCAGTGACAGAACGCTGGTTTTTAGGATGGCCAGCCTCAAGCATTTTAAAGAAATACTCACCACATGTATCAGGTTCATCTGAGCCGTCGTGACAGTCAAGCTCACCGTCGCACATCCAGTATGAAGGTATACATTTGTCATTGTCAGTGCATTTAAACTGCTGATTAGTGCACTGTGCCTCACAGGTTTTTCTATCAGGCCTCAACTCAAAGTTATTTGGACATGCGCACGAAAAGGTTGTATGTCCTTCGATGGTCGATGGAACAAGAAGACATAGGTGACTACACCCGCCGTTATTGGCACCACATGGGTTATTGATAGCTGAAAAATAAAACCCAAAATATTTAAATTATTTTTTTGAGTTTCCTATCAAAGTCATAGAGAGGAGTAAATGGGTACCAGATAGATTCAAATTTCATAGAGAAAAATTTCAATAAATTCAGTAAATATATCTGGCTAAAATCTCACACGTAAAAATGTAAATTCTATCTTCAATGAAATAAACAAGGAAATATGGATTAGGTCCTTAGAAACCACTGAAGGCTGCAGTTGCACCTACTATGACTCACTTTGAATGGTGCCTGCATACTTTTTTAAGGGCAAGTGCTATTATGTACATTGGATCAATGGATTTAGGTTAAATCCGGAGGACAAAGTAGTGTATTATTCAAGCAAGAATAACACTGACAGGTTTCCCTCTCGCACCAATGTCAGTCCTTACCACTGCGCTAACTTCCCTATTAGCCAGACTCCACATAGGCTACATAATGTTGCCAATCCCACATTAAGCCAAATGACAAACCTCAGCCATACATCTGTGCTACTTACTTGTATCTTGTCGCAGAGGGTGAACTACATGTATATCAAATGGCCGGTGAATCGTAGTTTTTAGGATTTCGGCATGTCTTCCATTCAGTTTGTTTGCCCTGTTAATAGTCTTAACATTCCAGTCAGTCCAATAAACGTAATCTTCAAAAACAGTGACAGCAAACGGATGACCCACGCCCTCGTCCAGAAGTAGTGTAATACCAGTTCCATCCAAATTTGAATAGCTATGTTTTGAATTCAAAATCGACAATATTATTATTAAAATTATAATCTTATGAGTTAGTATTTCTTAAGCCAGTAGTACGTACTGTTACTATTATCAGTAACATGTGCAAGAATTGGAACGAGGGAAGGGGCCCCCCAGAAAGGCAATGTTACGGATGGAGGCTCGAGGCACCCATGTTGGGGCTAATCCTGGTTCCTGACTTCTGACTGGGGCCCCCTAAATCTGAATGATTATTCCTATTACTACTACTCTTACTGTACTACACTATTACAATATTATTATCATCATTATCATTATTAATATTTATTATATCATTTTTGGTTACTATCTACCTGCAATGTACAATAAGCAATAACTACAGAATGACTCAAATTGAAAAAATTCAATTTCAATTCAATTTATTCCACTTGTTCAACACACGGTATACAGATGAAAGGAGTATATTAATAGGCCTAACAAATTAATTGAGTGGTTTGTAGTAATATTAATATTACTATTGTCTTACAATCAATTGATATGTAATGTAACAATACTTACACTATATGGTCAAGGTGAGCATCAACCCAGTAGAGCTTATTGGTTGCAAAACAGATTGTCAGCCCATTTGGCCAGCCAACCAGATCGTCATGAAACTCTATTGGATTTGATCCATCCATACCCGCTCTTCCGATGTATGGTCTTAATCCCCAATCAGACCAGTACAGGTAGCTGTTAGGTAATTATATTAAACATATTATGATATTTTGGTCATTCTTTCCAAATACAAATTACACACTGACATTCATGTTGTATGTATTTCAAAAAAACATATACCACTCACATCAAACCCAGTGCATCAAGAAACTGAGCATCTGTGATCAAATGAAAATATACAATTACATACAAAGCAATATAGGCAACACACACACAAAACAGTTAAACAAGGTGCTCAACATCTTTATGAAAACACACTTCGATTGGATTGGATACAGGAGAGGATCCAATGGGGCACAAGGGCGAGGGGGAAATATATTAATAAAAATGTTATCGCATTACCACTGCCATCTTCAGCATAAATAAACTACTCAAAATCAGTCAGTAAAGTGCAATACATTAAATTATAAGCACCGAGAAATTTAACTGTAAAAAAACAATTTTGAGGCCTTTGTAAGTAAGGATGAACTGAACCGTTAAAATGAATGACATGAATAACGATGAACAAATAAAATGGAATGACAAGGTTAAATTAACATGTAAACGTTTGTTTGTGGGCTCACATTGTGTGAGTAATGCATCCTTGATTTTAGTGGTTACAGCGGCACACAGGCTATAGAAACATCTTTCATTGCATAATTCCATGCATTTGGGGAGCAGTTGAGGAGTTTAAAGATGTGCAAGTTTTTGTACATTTCCATGTGTTTATTAAGTGCTTGCGGCTAATACTATTAATATTACTCCTACTCCTTATTATCATCATTATCATTATTATTTATTATTAGAAGGTTTTGAAATCTTACGAAAATGATAACAAATACGTTATTATCATTATCATCATTCGTGCCTACAGTAAAACATTCATTATATTGTATGAGATTAATATTATCCTTGATTCATACAAAAGGCATGAATCGCCTACATTGTGGCAGCTAGGATACTGTAGGGGAAGAGTTGTCTAAAAATTGTCTAAAAAAATCAGGCTATCTGTATCAGTATAAATAAAATCTAAATAACTCTGATTGTTTTATTGCTTTCTGGGACATACTCACCCATCCCTTGGATCAACAATTATTGCTCTAGGATCAAACAGGTTATCTCGTATAAGTGTTTTTCTGGATGTCCCGTCTAGATTGGCAACCTCTATCATATCTAAGCCACGGTCAGTCCAATACAGCTTCCTGTGAAAAAACAGAAGTTCATATGGGTTAAAAGTGGTTGATACTAGAAAATAATAATAGTATTTAAAAACATTGCTTTGTATGGGCAGACAAAACCTTTAGGTATAAGAACTCCTTTGTTCTGAGCCCCTTCTCTTTCATTTTTGTAATACAGTTAAGCTTACCTTAGTCGACTTTGCCTACCTCAATCTTATTTTACATGCCATATTGTTGTGTTTTCCATTAATTAACGATCTGTAAGTCAAATTCTATCGAAGTTGAACAAATTTTTAATACCATTTTGGATTTTAATTAGTTCAACTGTATTTGGTAAACTTGGAGAAAATATTATAATATATTATTATCGAAGTAGATTGTGTTAATTCGTGAAATCACAGTAGCACGTCAAAATGTCAAAAATTATATAAGAAAGTATAATACATACTCCAAGTATTGAAATACACGCCATCGTGTTGGGATTCAATATTTCGACATTAATTATGTCATCATCAGGAATATTATTATATCATCAATACTTAATACTGAATTTAAAACTTATTTTATTGACAAATGATACTCCCGTTAATTCACGTTAAAAATTGAAAAAAAAAAAATAAAATCTTTATATAATTCTTCGCTCACATCACAAACTAACACAATTAAATTCAATTGTGTTAGTTCGTGAAATCAAAAAAGCGCGTCAAAATACGCGCTGTTGTCGTTAAGGACTTTTTGTGTGGTAAAGAATACAAAATTGCTTGACAACCAATACGCCCTGGTTTTGACGCGCTACTGTGATTTCACGAACTAACACAATCTACTTCGATTGTGTTAGTTCGTGATGTGAGCGACGAATTTATCATAATTTATTGTATTTTTCCAATAATATTTCTATCAACATTCAATAACAAAAACAAACTTAGGCCTACCTGCCAACCCAATCAACAGCAATGCCTTCCCCCTCCTGAATATCGTGTGTGACGACTGTCAGCCGTGCAGATCCATCTAGCTTTGAACGTATGATTTGCTGTGCTATGTAGTCTATACTGTACATCTCACCACGAACTATATCAAAGTCAGTTGCGGCAACAAGATAGAATTCATCGGACAGGAGTTTGTAGTCATCCCCATCAAGGCCAAGTTGGCGAACATAGTATCGATTACTAAATATTAGGTAGGGCTCCGTATCTACAACATAAACACATTTTTTTCAACTCTGTCATAATAATTCTAATTGCATTAATTTTACTTGTTAATCTCTTATACTGTTGAATCATAAAATTCATCTGTTGTCGTCGTGGTAAAGAATAAAATATTGCATGACACAACCAATATGTGCTTACAGTATTTCAACGCACTCTTATGTTTTCACCACACAAACTAACCCCATTTACTTTATTGTGTTAGTACGTGATGCAAGCGATGATATATTTTATGATTTATTGTTGTGTAAATAAAAATATGAACAAACAAAATCTTAGCTAGCTTTGTTTTAACATAATATACTTTACCATCAATATGTATACAGCTTCCAGCAGTCATTAAATTATAACCAGCAACACACCCACATGAATGTGATCCAACTAAATTAATACACGTCTGACTACACACCCACGGTTCCTCCAAACATTCATTTATATCTGAAAAATCAGAAAAATGTTTTGTTGTAATACAAAATAATTTATTTGCAGCTTGCTGTTCCAAAACCAGCATACTGTTGCTAATTGTTAAACTGAGTACTTAGCAATGCCCCAGTATTTTATACTTTAGAATAAAGAAGCCATAATACTTTTACTCATAAATTTGTAAAAACAGTAAATCAATTCTAGTAAATGACTTACCATTTTAAAGATTATAGTGTGGAAAATACGAATATATTAAAAAGTTCTGGCCACTGATGTTGGTTTTGGCATGGTAAACCTTATTTTTTGTAGTACATGTTGCATTTACAGCCCTTCAAATCCTAAAGTAATTCATTTATAATCTGGACAAAACTCCTTTGGATTAAAACAAAAATCTAAGTAACCGGTATTAAGTTTGACAAAAAAGAAAAAAAAAAAAAAAAAAAAAAAAATGGCCTGCCTAACTTTACTCTTGGTAAAATGACCTGTACTAAGTTTTTATTGAGCAAAAACAAGCACAAGAGGAACATTAGCTGGGCTGGTCTTGAGCATATTTAATGTGCCAAAATAAATTTATTTAAAGGCATAAATTAAATTACTTCTCAAAGCAGGACTAAAATTCTTGCACAGCTTTCTTTCAAGCCTGAGATTCAGTTATTCATATAGCACCTTTCTATGCAGATACGAAGCGCTTTTGACCCTGGTCATCGGGATTATAGTGTGGAAAATACGAATATATTAAAAAGTTCTGGCCACTGATGTTGGTTTTGGCATGGTAAACCTTATTTTTTGTAGTACATGTTGCATTTACAGCCCTTCAAATCCTAAAGTAATTCATTTATAATCTGGACAAAACTCCTTTGGATTAAAACAAAAATCTAAGTAACCGGTATTAAGTTTGAAAAAAAAAAAAAAAAAAAAAAAAATTAGTGTGAATGGCCTGCCTAACTTTACTCTTGGTAAAATGACCTGTACTAAGTTTTTATTGAGCAAAAACAAGCACAAGAGGAACATTAGCTGGGCTGGTCTTGAGCATATTTAATGTGCCAAAATAACAAATTTATTTAAAGGCATAAATTAAATTACTTCTCAAAGCAGGACTAAAATTCTTGCACAGCTTTCTTTCAAGCCTCAGATTCAGTTATTCATATAGCACCTTTCTATGCAGATACGAAGCGCTTTTGACCCTGGTCATCGGGTATACATGCTAAGTGTTGCTGCTGTAATCAGCGAAGAAGCAGGCGACCCCACAAGGTACCCATTTATACTCCCGGGTGGAGAGAAGAAATGTTGATAAAGTGCCTTGCTCAAGGACACAAGCGAAATTCACAGCAAGGGATTGAAACACCGACCTCAAGGTTGGGAAACCAAACCGTTCCTGCTGCGCCAAACCGCTTCTACTTCTGAGATAAGCACCTCAAGAAGTATAATTCACTACTTCACCTCAAGCCATGATGTACAGTAAAGTGTCATGGCCGGCAGAACCAGGGCACTGGGCCTCCCACTTTTCGGCAGAAAATACATGTTATGCAGATTTTCATATGATCGGAAAGAATCGCAAGAAAAGAAAGAGTGGGGCCCCCACTTTGTAAAATGTTTTACGCCGACCCTGTGTGTATACTACTAAAAATCAATTACATTTTAATAAAGGATAGGTTTTCATTAAGAAATATCTTAAAAAGTACAAACCTTCGCAACTAACAGCATCTGACTTTAGTTTGTAGCCGCTAGCGCAATCACATTTGAAAGAATTTGGCGTATTAACACAAATTTGCTGACACATGTTACTAGATAGTAAACACTCATTAACACCTGCAAAAAAAAAGAAGATTTCCTAATGACAATGTTGACAATATTAACCATGATCTCGAATTTCCGAAAATGAGGATGAGTTATGGCTCTAGTTCATTTGCAAATGCCGCCCCAAAACTATGGAATGGTCTTTCTCAGTACATCAAATCGGCTATTTCTATCGAGTCTTTCAAAACCCTACTAAAAACTTTTCTGTTTAACAACGCTGATATGCATGATATGTTTTCCCTTATTTCATCTGGAGTGTTTTTTTTTTAATTTTTTTTATCAATGATGCATGTGCTATCGTTTGTGGGGTGTCCAGAGCTAGGCCCACCTGTTTCTTACTCGAGTCAACGTTGTTGTCTTTTGCAGTGCACGGTAGTAGAGCCGAGGGCTTATTCTGAGGTGGAAGCTACCGGAGCCCAGCATAATGCCTAACGGAGTGCCTGCATGCACTCGGGTGTGACAGCGAAGTTGTTTTTGACATCGGAGGGTGGAGCCATGTTCTGGATACTTATATCGATAGCGCAAATGCTTTTTCGGAAATGTTTTAGTTTAAGTACCGTAGTTTAAGTCAAAATTATTTACTACTTGTTTTTTCTTTTTGTAAAGTGCATTGAGGCTTTTTGCGGAATGCGTAATAGAAATATGGAATTATTATGGAATTATTATGATGATAAATATTAATAACTAAAATATTAAATTATGATAAATCAATTTCTTATTTTATTTTTTTATTTAAACCATATTTAATGAGAATGAAGTATCCAACAGATGTAGATCACTTGGGACTGTCAACATGTAACAATGCAAGTTGCAGAAAACGTCTTATAACTACAAATTAAAATCAGAATAAAAAATACAAAAACATTAATACAAACATTACTATGTAAAATTAATATAACTAAAAATATAGTATGCAAATTAATTGCAAAAGCTAATAGAATAAGGTTCAAAAAAGAAATTATAAATATGTATAAATAACAGTCTTCTCCTTAAGCATAACAATAAAATTAACATCAATCAATAATTATGAAGTAAAAAAAAAAAAAAAAAAAAAAGTAAAAAAAAAAAAAAAAAAAAAAAAGGTAAAAAAATAAAAATATATGATCTTTTAATTATATAATTTTTTATTTTAGACAAATAAATTCCATTAAAAGAAGCAATAAAAAGAATTAAATAGTATTAATACCAGCAACAATTAAGCTATTAAGCATGGTTGGATCCAGAATTTTTCAAACAAAGGGAAGTGGATGTATTTGTATTCTATATTTTCTTATTTTAATACATCGTATTTGTATGTACAAAATTTCCAACAATCTCATAGAATCCACCGCTGTATAAAGAGTTAGCAATTTAGTAAACAAATGAATACTGTATCTATAGCTCTATGAAATTATATATCTTCTTTATTTTTCTTATTATTTTAATTTCATTAACTATATTACTAACTGCTATAAGGAACACATGCTGACTACTGACCACAATTGTATTCATCTGTTCTGTCACTACAATCATAAAGTATATTACAAAGTTTGTCTTCAGAGACACATGCTCCATCTGAGCAAACATAATCACTTGATGCACAGGTGCTTGGCTCTAAGGAGGAACAAAATATGAAAAATTCAAGGTGTCATATCCACTCTAATTTAATTACTAAATTATATATTTATTTAATTTATTATATAGGAAGAAATTCTTTGACAGGCCAGTTAAAATAATTTCAAGGACAAAAATCAAAATTATTGGTAATTGCATAGCACAATAAAGATTTACTAAAAAAATATTGAAAATATTGACCATAGTTTAAACTTACCACAGTTGACTTCATCTGAATTATCTCTGCAATCATCATATCCATTGCACCGTAAGTTTGGATCTATACAACGTCCATTACCACAAGTAAACTCAGATGCGTAGCAAATGCGATAACCTAAGAAGAAAATTAAGGGCGGAAATTGAAAACATAGCGGATGTAATTGAAAATGACATATTCTTACAGCATATATATCAAGGGATCAAGGGTGATCCATACAGTACAACACATCAAGTGAGACCCTTGAAGACTACAATCCAAGAGTATAGACTGCCTTATTTTGCGTGCATGCAATGGAACAAAAACTAAGTACTACGTCACAAGATAAGGGGCACCCTTATTAGAATTGGAAGAGTGCGAAACTCAACCATGCATTCTATAGACGGTGCAGTATACGTTCAATGGAATGCATTTTACATTCTTTGGAATGATGCCCTTCAATTCTTGGCAGTAGAGATAGGATTGAGTTTCAAGATATCGCAGAGTCTGACCTGTTGCAGTTCTATACTCTTTGCTACAATCCTAATCAGTGGTGGCTCCAGAAATGTCCCAGTGTGTCCAACAAATCCAAAAGAATTTCATCCATTGCCACCGAGAAGTGTGGGGGAGGGGGTGCAGGGAGCATTTTTTTTCCATATTTTTTTTCAAAATCCCCTAAATGAGCCCCTCCAGATTAACAGGGTCTCCTCAAAACTAATTTTTGCGCCATCGGCGCAATCTTTCTCTTGCGCTTAGCCCTTGCAAATGGGGCCCACACCAACCCTTGCCCCTGTTACAGTTTCCCCTTTTGGTTGCCCGATTTCATTACTCTGTAAGTTTACAGTTTCATTTAGGTTAGGGGTCACAGTGAGATTATCTTGTTTTTTGTAATTTTCTGTGTTTTTATCCTTGAATATTACATTTTAACTTCAAAATAAATTACAAAATAAATAAATAGGTAAATCCTTACCGCAGAAATTGCCTTCATCAGAGCCATCACCGCAGTCATTGTTATGGTCACACTTCCATGCGAGTGGAATGCAAATTCCATTATCACACTGAAATTCTCCTCTGGAACATACCACACTAACTGAAAAAAGAAACCATAAAGCAATTCATTTAAATTCTAAGTCTTTCAAATCTCTATATTTTCCTGATAATAAATTTATACATTTCATGCCTAAACACACTCATGGCATTTTGTATATGTTTTTTCGGTCCTTGAGAGTGAGTCAATTCATTTCATCTGTCTCATAATTTCACATAAAATATACTAAAATCAATATCGATGTAGGCTGCAGTAAATTTATTATATTTTTCCAAACATGTCATAGCTGTGTAGGAGAATGAAATGTTAGGAGCCATCATACTAAGCCTCAATATTGTGTGGTAGGGTGGCCAGCATTTATTGATCTTAATTAGCCTAGTTTGCACATGTGTATAATTTATAACTGAAGTCTAGAAAATAGTTGATATAATTAAATCCATTGATTATGATTGAGAAAAATACAGCTCTGGAGCTATAGTATGTTTTAAACTACATGATTCCAGTGAGCTCATTATTTATGCAATCCAGTACAGTGACACCTGTGAGAAGAGCTTGTTAACATCATTCTCATCAACATGTATAAAGTTACAGTACAGACCAACAGATGGACTGATTATGTTTAAATAACATAGAATGAATGTTACTCTGAAAAAAAAAAGAAGAGTAACGTTTGTTCTATATTACAGTACAGTATACCAGATAGTATTGTGACGATGAACAAACAATGAAGTGCCATTTAAAGCCCTACCCCTATCATGTGACATAACTAAATAACATCATGACAATATACTGTATAGGCACATCATGACTATAAAAGGTAAAGGTAAAGGCAGGAGAATAACCCATAACTTGCAGCGTCATTGTGCTGAATTGCGTATGGGCATGGTCTGTGACTACCTCAGCCGCTGTAAATAGGTGCTTCCGGCTACATTCACATCATTCCACAATGACAGGGGCTGAAATGAACCATAGCATTGGGGAGTAACCCCCCTGCTCTTCTTAAAAGATGCAATGGGTTCTTTAAAGTGCACATGAGCCAGATATGTACACTGGACCTCGATTTTAAGTCCTTATCCGAGAAGACTTTGTTCTACCAACTGAACCATGGCAAAGAGCCTGGAACCAGCGCTGATGTTAGCACTGCAAATACAATATAATGATTTACATGATCTGATAATCAACTGACGAGAACACAAACAAAATCAATGGTACTTTACCAGTAATTTTGTTTATAAACTACAATTTAAAAGTTAAAATTAATAACAGACTTGAATGAGAGTCTTGAACAAGAGTGCTTTCGAGCTTACTGTATATGAATAAAATTATCTGAAGTGGGTCAGGACCATTTCATTCCCCATAGTAGCTTTTAAGTTCTTCTGATGTGCGTGATAATTGTAAATGGCAGAATAGTACATTACAAAGATTTATTTTACTTCTTTTTATAAACATCAATTTTTATTATTTACCAGCCTGTTTACAAGTACAGGATTAGAAAATAGCAAATATTAGTATATACACTTGACAAAAATATAATAGGAGGCTTACGATCCCAAAACCAGCGTAATGTCGCTAAATGCTATACTGAGTAATTAGATGAATGTGGCAGTATTGTATACTTTAGTACAGAGAACCCATAATACTCTCATAACTTTTGGCAATAGTAAAGTCGATTCCAATAAATGACCCATCATTTTGCGAAGCATACTGTAATGTGGAGAATGAATACATTAAAAAGTCAATTTTCTTGTTTTGGTAACTGATGCTAAGTTTGGCATGGCCGGGGCCCATATCAAATCTCGGATAATAAACCATAACATTTATTTTATTTGGCCTTGGTGACACTAGGATTATATATAGCATGTAAACTTATGATTACGATATCATGTGAGTACATTATTTGTGATGAAAGCTTACATTGCAATTTAACAAAAAAAAAGAATATAAACCCTGTGATATCCTGTATCCGATGACTCAGGCTTATGTTTGATCATCTGTATTTTTCTTCATACACCCGAATGCCTTGGTTTAAAAGATAGATAATATAAGGTATTCCTTTGAAAACAGTAACCAGCCAACCCTGACTCTACTAATCTACTTGCCCTTTTTTGGTATTGTTACAGCATATTATTTTAATATACACCACCTAGATAGAATAAAAGCGAGGGAATAAATCAAAGCATATTTTTAGGAACTTAAGTCATCGTTGTTTACACACTCAGGTAGCGTACAGTGAAACATGAGGAGTTCGGATTTTTGTTAGATTCTTTATGAAAAAGTGGCAAACAAAGTGAGTTCACTTCAGGACAAAACTGGCATACAGGGGTTATCCTGCCTGACACATAACATGACAATTATTTACAGTGATGCCTTTTGGATGGATAGATTTATTCGGTATTAGCTGGAAGTCCTTGTCAAATCAGTTTAACCATTTTAATTTTTTCAAAATCACTGTGTTAATTACAGTATTTCATAACTAACAAGTCTGTATCAAATTTTTACAATATTCCAAATTTAGCTAAATCCAAATTACTACAAATTTTATCAGTTTTCATAATTAACAAGAATATTAGTTTAGCTCAATCTGATGTGTTATTGCACTAAATACATAAAACATGAATCAAACCCAGATACAGTGCAAATGGCGCAATATAATCCACCTCGTAGTTTAAAAGTGCACAGGTTATCAGTATATTAGTATAGGATTGGAATATAGTATACAGTATACAACTTAATACTGTAAAAGCTTTATAAAAATGCAGAATATTGTATAGAGGTTATGTTTGTTTATTTGTCTTGACCTTTGACATACTCATGCACACTTGAAACTACCAGAGAGCTAAAAAAATGTAATCCTGTATAAAGGCACAGTCTGCACAAACCCAACATGAGCCCTACAGAGTGTTGTACATGAACAATACTGTATTTGCAGTCAAAAGTACAATTATTGGTACTTGCTTATGGACTTGAGTTACTAGCTACCTTTTAAGTCGACATTCTGTTTATATTCTTATCTTGCAAGGAAATGTTATAGCTACTGTATGTTACTTTTGCTTTCCATTTGTGGCAGACAAGCTAAACCAGTCACTCTTCACAAAAAAAAACCAAAAAAAAAAAAAAATTGTTATTAATACAGGGTTATGAGCAGTAAAATTGGATATAAAAAGGTAGAAAAAGAATAAAATTAAATTTGACATTTCATTATGAAGCTACAGGAGTTTAAATATACAGCTGTTTTAAACAGTATTCGAGAAATCAACCATTAAAATGATTTCAGACATTTCTTAGGCAGGGACCATCACCAAATCATTAAAAATGCTGCTTTTAGTGTTAAAAATTAGGAAAATAACAACATAATTCATGATAAATACTGAAAGTATTTAAAAAATTTTGACATTCCAACATGTTTTGGCCATTCATCTCTGAGACATGATTTGCAAGGGTGACTGGTTTTTCTGGTCTTGGCCTGGTGTTTTATACTCTCATCCTTCTTTGTAGAAAAATTTGAAAGCATTATGTATAAAGGTTGACTTCAGCCAAGAGTAAACATTTACATAATTTTATGGATTTTTTATTGGATCAGTCTGAGTTTGTTAAAATGTGTTATGACCTGGTTTGTGAACTAGCCTGTAATCATAGTCCGTGGCAGATCCAGAAATTTTAAATAGTGGGGGCGAGCCCAGTGAGGGACTTTCACAGATGGAGGGTGCTTAACATATCAGCCCCACCATGGGGCTAAAAGTGGCTCACCTTGGCAGACAATGTGTTAACAGTTAATTCAGAATAACTTAAACATGGTCATTTATATATAAATGTCTATTGTTAATTGTAACCAAAATAAGTTTTACCACAATTTAACCTAAATTCAAATAATAATAGTTCAAGATATTTGGAATAATCACAAATTTGTAATCAAACAAATAATAAAACTGAAAGTGAAACTAAACTGAAATTTAGTCAGCACAAAACAAAAATCAAGAATGTAAATCTAAAGAGTACAATAAAGAGTAGCAGGTGAACACATCTTCAAATTATAATATAATACCAATTGTTGTGCAATATTCTGAATACTGTAATTATTTTATTCATGCAGTTTGAATACTGTTGGAATAAACTTAACTATTAATTATTTGTTTTGTTTAGTGAATTGATTTGGTTGTTTTTATAATCTTCATGCTGTATTATATGGATTAGGTGAGATTTTTTTATACCTTGTTTTGCTAACTTATTTTTTAAAGATTTAAAGATCGTCAGAGGGCTAAAAAAAAAATTAATGTTTTTTTATTTAGCAAATAGTTTTTCCAAAAACATCCAGATGGAGGTGAAAATAAAAATAAAATGTTATTGTTGAATGTTAACAGTGTAGTAATAGGATTGTTAAATGCTTTAAATTTATAATTAGGAAGAAATATACATATCTTATTGTTAGAAATTTCAAGGCAGCAACAGGCTTAATAAAAATAAAGAAAAATTTTTTTTGGCCGAGGGTGCGCTAAATGATAAAAAATACAATTTTTATTTTTATTCAAAATCATCATTGGCGGGCAGATAAGAAGGTATAAAATGTCTTGCTTTACTCTTATTATATTTAAATTTTTAATTAATCATACTTGGAAGTAAATATATCAGCAGAAAAGAGTGTGAAGCCCTGTCCAACTAGACTATCAAATTATATTTGATAAAAACATGCAGGGGTCCCAAGTTGGAAGAAATTCCTTCTCGAAGATCTGATTAAACAGGCTTTTTTAACCCATTTGAATTATAATTTTTACGCATGATGATACTCATCGGCACCGAATTACGTTGAGACAACTGATAATCAAGTACCTGTAGTTAAAACTTACAAATATGATGAATTTGTGGTAGATGGCTTTATTTTCCGGAAAATTCTTGCTTGCTTGCAAGAGTGTGGGAGGCCGTCCCGATTTCATGGAAACACCTGGGAGTTCTGGGAGACTTGGGACCCCTGAACATGGGACAAGCATAAATATGGTCCTGATGATATCACATCATGACCATATATAAGCACATCATGGATATATGTGGGCATACAATAGTTTTTCATCAGAGAAAATTTGATAACATGTAGAGCTTAACTTACTTATACAGCCATCTTGCCCTTCATCCTCGGCAAATTCACAGTCACTCACTCCATCGCAGACTTTTTGTGGAGGAATGCAGGGACTCTGCCCTGGCCTGGCTTGTTCACACTCAAAGTACCCAGATAAACATGCCGCTATAAACAAAGGAAAGTAACAGTTTAATTATACGTAGCATGAGGTTTATTATTTCGGCTCTATTGTAATTTTCAAATAACAAATTAAAAAAACAAATATCAAATCATCATGGAAATATAAAATAAAATGGCAACAAGGTGTACAGGCTGAATAAAAAATAAAACTGAAATATTTTTTCAATTTATAATTATTAATTTTTTAGGCAGAAACCAAAGCAAGCCACAGTAGCCTACTTAAGTTGGCCTAGGCCTAGGTCATGACTTTGATTTAATTTTACATTTCTGACTATAACTATATTACTTTACACTTGGCCTAGGTACATTTTTAGCTCTGAAAAGCAGTTTAAAGTATAGCAGTGGTGCCCAAAAAAAACACAATAAGTTACTTCAGGTTATGCATACTACAGACGATTTACTTCCTAGTCACTCAGAAGTGTCCTACTTAATCCACATGAAATGCACTCAGAGCAAGAAGAAATTATACCGGATTGAGTAGCAGAGATGCACTAGAACTGAAAGCTCGCAATTAATTTGCTAAAATACGACCTTTATTTATATGACCTCCCCATGGGGTTCGTCTGAACCCACCTTTTCACAAGTTTACTACTGTAGGCCCTAGTAGTATTTTATAATGTTGTTTGTAACTTTGGATTACTATTAAAGAAACACTTTTAAACTTGGCCTAGCTAGCCTAGGCCTAGGGCTACAGGAAACCTCCTTCCCATAAACCTGCTGGTTTTGCCATGCCATGGGCACGTTCCCACAATACCATTGATTGTTGTTTAAGAAGACTAGGGCCTAGGCGGCTAATTACCAACAGTACAGTGTCAAACACAACATTTCCTGGGGATACATAAACTACCACCCACTACAATACAGTCTAGGGCCTAGGCTAAGAGCCCTAGCATAGCAAGGCCAGCACAGGTCAAGTGTATCTTCAGTTGGGTTTCAGTCGGTCCTTCCTACCCTCAAACTAGGCCTAGTGGGGAAGTCCTGGCTTCAGCAGTAAGCCAGTGTAGGCTTACAAACAAAAAGGAAAAAAGAAAGGAAAAACTATCCGGTCCTAGGCTAGATACTATGCAAGGACCAAACTAAAACTGCTCCAAGTCGAGGAGTACAGTACTACTTATTTATTAATTAGCCTAGCCCATAGGCAACAAAGGATATAGCACTGAGTTGATGCGGCCTATGCTAATAATGTATTGTTATGTAACATCGTATCAACCAGACTGACAAAACAACGTGGTTTTTGCGCATGACCAACAAACTTCGTTCGAAATGTCGTCTGCTACTGTATAATGATATTGGGGGCTGCTTCCCGGACATCCTCATACCATGGAGGTATTATAATACCTCCATGCTCATACCTTGCTAGCCTATAATATTGACACAAAACACTGTCTCTCTGTCACGTCTAGTTTGTTTGTTCCATTCATTATGAGCTCCGTTTTCACACCCTGCCTGGACGCCGCTGTATCGACGGAAATGTAATGCCTAAATAATCGTGACCATACAAAATTCAATGATCCTACTAAATGCAGGTCATTATATAGGTCTAAGATCTATGGCAGATGTTACGGAATCTGTCATACCTAATTTTATATTAAATTAATAAGTCCATAGTTTTAGCTGCTTCTTTCCAATCTATGCTTTTTCAATAATTGTCTCTTAGATTTTTTTTTTTCATTCTTGCTTTATAACTTGTCAATTTTTTTCAAGGGACTCTCGATTGTATGCAAATTTTGTGCACTATCCAAATGTGTTCTATTATTTGGAAAAGTTAGTGTATTTATATAGTTACAACACAATCGAAATGTCTATAGCTGCAAAGAAAGAGCGTTTGACAAATATGCATATCATAACCGTGACTCAGCTCTGAGCAGTTCGTTAAGAAGTTCGTACACCCCAAAATGAACATTGCTTTAGGTAACAGTACAAGCTGCACCAGTCTAATAACTGTACCTAGTGCCTACGCATAACAAACATCATATTAATTAACATATAGGTCCTAACAATATCTATGCATAATATCAAAATTTACAATCAACTTTGCTGCGAATTTTAAAATTAACATTAATATTTGCCTATGTTTGATTTAATAGGCTCATCAGCATTTAGGCCTAACTAAAAATTAGAACGAGAAATATCCTACTAATTAACAGACACATACCGGTAATTAATAGACACTTCCTACATTTTTTACTTCATTTGGCTGGTATTTTGGCTTAAAGTCAATGATTTTCACAATAAATATAATCAATAAGTCAGCGAAAAATTAATTGTTCCGCCGTGTTTGTTTCATCGGAAGCAATTGGATATTGAGAGCTATGCTGTGTTTTTTGTCACTCAAACAACAGAATTTTCAATATCTTTTTATATTCATTTCATTCTGATATGTTGAACGAATATAATCTTTCCTTCACGCATGATGTGCTCAATATAAAAGATAATTGAAAATTAATAGAACATTATTTATTCTTTGCAGTATGACGACGTTGCAAATACTTATAATAATATTATTTTTCAACAATAGGAATATGCATATGCCTAGTGATATTTATTGTAGGACTATAATCATTGTTTTTAGTACATATTGTATTCAGGAGTCTTGAAATTGGGGAGGAAATATGGCAGGCTGATGTGGTGGTTGGGGGGGGGGGCGAAAGTGAAGTGGCGCTCAATTTGAGACCAGGGAACTAGCTCGCAGAATAAAGTGATTTTTTGGGGCGACTGGAGAGTGTTCCCCACCCCGCGCACCACTACGCCGTGGCACCAGATCAGACACATGCAAGGGAAAATTGTCGAGTGATTTAACATTTTCTGACTAAATTTACGCATATAAGGGCCAATATGATTTTAGGCATAATAGATTAGGCCTACAGTATTAGTTTAGGCTTTTTCATTAGAAGCGAGGTAGCAGGTGTTATGTTTTAAAGCAAAATAAATCACATACTGTATGTATTGATGTTTAGGCATATACAAATAACGTAAAACTTCCTAATCACGATTCTATGTATACTGAGATACGTCGTAATTTCGAATACATATTGGCAAAATCGTGTTTTACGCTTAAATCACTCGCTTTATCATCAGTCAAAATAATTTTATCTCAGTTCAAGGGCACAGCATCACATGATTTTGATGCACTCACTTAGAACGACATTCTGCTTCCTTTATTGATATTTAAGTTTGTATAATGTGGTTTTTTAAATAGACCTAAGTGAAATAATGATTAGAAGATCCTGTATTTTTTTTGGGGGGGGGGGGGCTGACGACAATAAGACCTATTTTCTTTTGTGTATATACCTGAACGTTAATGATAGGTGCCCATGCTTTGTACCTGTTTTTTCGCTTTATAGTAGGTTTAAGTTATAAGGACCTGTTTCCTTATGGACTTTGTATAGGCGTACGATGCTTTCTTGCTTTTTTTTTTTAAAGCAAAATGTTCCAATTGGAATGATTTGCAGTAAAACAACCTTAATTAGCAATCAAACAATGATGCAAAAATGATGGTATCGTGCATAGGCTATCAACGAACAGTTTTTAATCAATTGTTTGAAAAAAAGTACCCCCTGTGAAAAATGAACCAGTGATCTCTTTTGTAGGCCTATATGAATATATTTAGAATATATATTCTTGATCATGTGTGTTGCGCTAACAGACAATATCTGGAAAAAATACAATTGTCTCACGGCTGTCTGGATGGCGGCTGTATTATTGTGTAGGTGTATTTGTTAAGTAGTCTAATTTACTTGGAAATTGGATGGATTTAAAAAAATTTAAAAAGTTACAGAATAAACAATCATTTTTAAACAACAATTAAAATTTACGGCATGAAGATACATAAATCTAAAAATATTTGCTTGAGTGAAGATTCAACCATAACGTACAAAGCCTAATACTTTGAGTCCACACTAAGAATAAATCTTCACTTGTTCACCAATTTAGATTATTCTTGTTAACCTTGGTAGTAAATCGAAAGTATTGCACAGTGCATTGGAAGGACACGAGCGCTCTCGGACAATTGTATAAGGCTATTATTTTTGGCCTTGTATGATGGCCGGGTACCTAAACAAAGGGGGCAGTTTATTTTAATATTATGGCCTTTACACTAGGCCAGGCCTACGAATGTATATGTCTAGTTATGGGGTTACACAACATTTGACAATGTAAACGTACTATGAGACAAATTCACACAAAGGTGATATTATTAATATAATTTCATTTACATGTTAGTTTCAAACACGGTTAGCTCTCCAATAATGTAAATCAGCGATTTAGAGAATATTGAGAATCAAAATAATAGAAATTATTTAAAAACAAAGTAATGAACACAAACGATCGATGTACAAGATATTTGAAAACGTTGTTTACTTATAATCTTGCCTATTGAAACTACAATAAAACGCCGACACCATGGCTCCTGTTTAGTGATAGTCGCGCAGGGCATATTTTAATCCACGGTTTTAACCGACATTCAACGGAAAGACTATAATATTAATACTAGTAGTTAATATTCTGGTTAATGTTGTTGGATTAATTTTCGCAGTCAGGAGACGAGATGCGTATGAAAGGAATACAGCATTAGACTGGTTTGACGGTTTCCCGGGCAACAGCAGCTGTTACTCTTAGTCAACAATCGTTGATCATTCTAAATATATAATTAGACTAATGCTTGAATAAAATTTGGCATTAAAGGATCTTGTATAACGCGCTCTAGCCAATGATAAATATGAACATTGTCAATACGATCGAGATCAAATAATTTCATCGGTTTATCAAGGAAAAATAATCAACCGTTTCATAAAAACGATTTTGTATTTTTGTAATACTTCACTTTATCCATGTTATTATTTCACTACATCCATCAGCTACTCGCATCATACGGGTATAAGCATATCCTTTAGTCTCCAAGCTCTATGTAAAAGAGTGTGTAAAATATAGGTCTAATACAATTTTGTTTAAGGTGAGAGCCTGTTTTCATTAGTGTCCGTTCCTGGTCAATATCAATTGTTCAATAAATGGATTAGTCCATGCCAGACCTTCCCAGGCGTATAATATAACGGGCCTGTATTGAACATGATATTCATAGATACACCTAGCTAATATTAACAAATGTATGTTAAATACTGTATTTATGTAAAACTGTTGAACTTGTAGAAAATATTTGAATATCAGATGATGTTTTTAAAAATCATCTGAACAGTCTCTTCCCTCAATTTTATCGTGTGAATTTGATCGATCGATTTTTTTTAAGGGACGATTTAACCTAGAAGATACAAATTCAAATGAATAGGCCTATGACTATATTTAGTGTGTAAATACACTGTAGATCTACTTACACTGAGATTGACAAACTGAAATAGCTATCGCCGAAACCGTTGCCACAATGATGAAAAAGCTCTTCATATTGCAGTGTTATTCCATATACCTATGGTTATTCAATGCGGAGCCTCCAATCATCTCTTATAAACACCCAGAACATATAAAGGGTTGCGCCAGCTCGGGCAGGTAAGGCTTGAACGCTCTGATGCTCCCATTGTTCAACGATTGCTTTGTTGTAAATTGTAAAATTCTGATCCAGACGAGACAGCGGCAATAATATGAACATAGGCAACCAAGGGAATTTTGGGGTATTTATTCTATGTACAGTATACAAATAATGATTCGACATAAGCCTAATTATGGAAAAATCAAGAAAGGCAGTGGAAAAAGAGATTCAAGCTGGACTGGAGTGGCTGAATAAAAAAACATAGAGCTGACTTTCATGCAAAAACTCAAAATATAGATGGAAGAATATAGACCACGTGAACGCAGATGCATAATAACTTACGGTAATAATTCTTTGATTCGGTTAAGAAAATGAAGAGACTTGAATAAATTCCGCGGTACACTGGAAATAAGGGTGGTTATATAAATGACTTGTGGAGAATTCCGACAAAACTCTCTGAATAATAATAATAATAATAATAATAATAATAATAATAATAATAATAATAATAATAACAACAACATCAACAACAACAACGACGACAACAATAATAATAATAATAATGATGATGATTATGATGATGATGATAATAATAATAATGATTATAATAATAATAATAATCGTAATAATAATAATAATATTAATAGTAATAATAGGCCTAATGATAAGAATAATGATAATGATAAATGATGAATTATATAAAGTATAATGATAGTAATAATAACAATAAAATATAATAATAATAATAATAATAATAATAATAATAATAATAATAAAAGTAAATTAAGGTCCAAATGTAAGGTAGCTTAGAAGAGAATTACAAGATATAAATCCGAAC
Source organism: Anneissia japonica (assembly GCF_011630105.1). Lineage (NCBI taxonomy): Eukaryota > Metazoa > Echinodermata > Crinoidea > Comatulida > Comatulidae > Anneissia > Anneissia japonica. The sequence continues at coordinate 937,665 of NW_022716075.1, forward strand.
ATTGTGATTTCTTTAATATAAAGTGATAAAATATATCCGATTATATGCAATTGTGGTAATAATAATAGTTCATGTTTGTTATATAGGCCTAATATCAATTGGTATAGACCCTATTCTCTGTAACTATCTAACCTCGTTTTTCAATATGGTTCTACAGACGAAATATATTGTAATCGAAATATGATTACTCCGCATCGCAGTGTATAAACATTGGTAAAAGATATATTAAAGAGGGACTGCGATGATTTTCTGTAGACCCACTCGTTTCTGCCTAATTTGTGATTAGAGTGTTATTGTTACATTCTAGAGAAGCAACAGTCTATTAAAATCCATAGTGAATTAGTAATCAAGCACAATAATATACAGCTTGTACCTCAAGCATAGTTCAGGGAGGTTCCATTTGCGAGCTGGCGAGTTGGATGACTGAGCGGTTAGTGCAGGGGCGCCGCAACCTATAGCCATAATAGTGCTGGCTCGAAAGGCACGATCGCCTATGGTTCTGGTGGTGAAACAAGTCTTAAGGACTATAAACCGTAGGCTCAACAATGTACACAATGCCTATGTTCTCACGGTTAGCAGGATCCGGATCCTGCTAACCGTTAGCTGCCGTGCGTCCATCCGAGAAAATCCCGATCCGGATACCAAAAATATGATGATCGAATCGCTGGCCAATAAGAAACTGGAAATTGTAAACGCGAACGTGTGATTGGTTGATGATAGAAACACGCTCAACTTGCTAACCGTTAGCGATATCCGGATACTGCTAACGGTTAGCGCTAACCGATCGGGCGTTCTCACGCAGGTGCTAACGGTTAGCGCTAACGGTTAGCTCCCGATCCGGATACTAGGGCTCTCGGGGGTTACCTCCTTGTACTGGTGTACAGACGAGAGTCTGGTACCGGTTTATCGGGTACTGTATACGCTCAGACATGAAGAGACACTTTGAAACGAGTAGGTCCACAGCGCTTTGTATCCTGTCGTTTCTGGGTCGATGTTATGTCTGTTATATTAAAATTGTTGAATAAATACAAACAAATATTGAGGTTCGTGAGACGGTTAGGATTCGCGCTTTTCTTTCGCGCCTCTTTGACTTCTAGAGAAAGTTGCACGATTTATTTTTACTCTGATCATATAATTTCGGTTGTACGAACCACACATGAAATCATTATTCTATGAGAGGGACCGCACAAGTGACAAAGGTCTTATAGACACTGATAACTTTACAACGATTTACAGCAATATAGTTAAAATTAATAATACAATATATATTTTATTATATAATATGGGTTTTTGTTTAATATCATATATAATATACCGTACATTATAAAATATATTCCGTTCTTTCTTTGGGACATCCCAAGTAGTAAGGGGATTCATTATACTTGAAAGGGTTCCGTATTCATCCTTTCCTCTTAAAAAAAAGTATCCAAACCAAGATGATAAGACCAGGTACGGTATATACTTAGTGTTTACCAGGGCCGTAGCCAGGTTCTTCCAAGGGCGAACCCGGTGGGGTCAGCCAGATTTTTGTTTTATAGGTCTAAATAATGCTATAAAAGCTATTATTTTTCTTTTTTTTTTAAAGTCAAGACCTATTCTGCGCTTTGTCATGAACAAAAATACTTGAGGGGGGGGGGGGGGGGGGAGAGGGTTTACCAGAAAGAAGCAGAGGGTTCGCTGGTGAAGGGGGTTTCTCCCAAACATGGCTACGGGCCTGTTTACTGACACTATCAATCCTATAAGTTATAATACTGTATTTTACACAATTTTGAGAAGCATTGACATGCGGACAAAAACTGTCTACTTACACTGTGCAGATGACGAAACTACACACACGCTAACAATATACCATACTCGCGCGAATAAGCGCCCCGTTTGAATAAGCGCCACTCTCGAATAACCGCCCCTCCTAACGTGAAAATTTCGCCCCCTCATAAGATTTTCTTTTTAGCAAGTCAATAATCCAATCAATCCTTGGACTGTGGTTGTTGGCATGATTTGAGCTGTAGAGTGGAAACACATTCTTTTTCGGTCAATATCAAAATGAGGATATTTCTCTTGGACAGATGAGAGCTCCGATCCCTGGGCAGACAGTATATTTTCAACTTTACTCTTTTTACATATTTGTCTATGCCTAGTCCTACTCCTCTTTTTCTTTGGCCTGACCTTTAGCACCTTCTCATCTGAGTTTTCAAGAAAAAATACAATGATCCTGCCATCCTGCTAATCTCAATCGGCCGATGTCCAACAAGCTAACCACTACCCACCATCACTTATTCCATCTGCTATTTTGCTGTTATGTAAATATTCACGCATTCTTGTCATGAGCCATGTTCTCTGGACGATTATCTTTTCTAACCAACTCGTAATGTCCTTATATAATCTTTTTTCATTCAAAAAGTGCCTCTTGAACTTAATAATTTCCCATAAGAACCCCTCGATTTTCATCTATTTCCTATAAGCGCCCCCTCAATTTTCACTCTGTTTCATAAGCGTCCCGTTTAAATGAGCGCCCCGTTTGAATAAGCGCCCCCCAGAAAGCGCAAAAAATATTTTAAGCGCCCGGGCGCTTATTCGCGCGATTACAGTATGTAATCAACATGATGAATTCCCAGCTGTTGTATTAATTAGAATATTAGTAACATAATAGATAGCAGACATGATGTCTTCAGTGGTGGAACTGCGTTTAGACTAATGAAACTATATAAATTTTCTTTAATAATATATGGTTTGTTGAAACTTGAGCCTTTGGTTCATCAAATCTGTTATACTTGCTTTTCGGAGTGACAAGTTAAATTAAATGACAATTTTTGGGTTGTATGTAATTAGTGCAGGGGCTTATGTATTTTTTTTTCGCAATTCATGTAAATTTATGGCAACAACGCTTTTCCGACTCAGAATTTTATATTGAACAAGAAATATGTTGGTGCCAATTTTTTCGAGATTGGATTGGATTTATTCGGTGTAAACACCAAGGATAGCCCACGAAAGTCTAGAAGAAGACTTATTTCCAGTGGGGTCCTTCTGGTGGTGATTGGGCAGTACACCGGGAGACAATCCCCTACACTTTTCCGAAGAGTGTACTGTGTTTTTAACGTGCACATGGGCCATAATGCACACGGGACCAACGGCTTAAACGTCTCATCCGAAAGACGATGCGCTATTGTAACTTGTATTTCAGTTCTCTTGCTGAAACACAAGGAGAGACAGCGATGGGAATTGAACCGGGGACCTAGAGATCTCCACGGTTCAACACACACACAGCGGCTACCACCAGATTAGCCGACTGAGCTAAGCTGCTCTCATTAGAGAAGGTTAACTGGCCGTCATCTTGGAAAACAAGATGGCGGACACATCTAGTCAAACAAGGCCCTAAATATTTTTTCCATTACACTAATATAACAAAATGAATAGTAACGGAGATGTTTGCCATTAAACATGTCATTGTCTGCTGCCCTCTATTAGTGAAAATTTCATTTTCGTAGTTCTTTGTACAAATTTAGCTGGATTTCTCAGTTTACCGATACTTTGCAGATTCTTGTTTGTAACTAGACTGATACACTGATAACAAACATGTTTATTCATGTTTATTAATATTTTCATGAAATAATGGAAAATCATCATTTTTGTTGTGTAGAACCTTTGTATTGAGATTGAGAGTTTCCTGTCTTTTTTTAAGTGCACATCAACCTCCAACAGCCACAATTCCATAATATAGATACAATAATTACATATTTTTACTACAGGATGAAACTATTACCATTTAAACACCATGCCAGTTTTTCTGAGACTACTATAGCTTCCAGGGCCAAAAACTAAATCATTTAGCAGAAAACATAAGGAACGTGTAATTAGATTGCTTGATTGAGACAATTTTCATAAAAAAGTGTTAATCAATCATAATATTATCTGTTATCTACAATCCAAGTTTTGTAATAGGTGAAACTAACTTCGCCGGAGACCATCATGGTACTTCTGAATTTGAATCATTTGACTGAAAAACATAAGGTGACATGAAATGTTGTTGATACTGAGAGCTATGGATAAGGCCGTTTTTGTATTTTGTCACTGTAGCGTTATTTATTATTACTTTAATGGGACCATTTCGGAAACAAGCAGAAATGCTTTAAGCAAGAATCTCCCGAAAATAAACCTATCTCAACAAATTCATAAAATTTCGCATGTTTTCGTGCAATTTAACTGTTCCCTGGTGCTTACACACACTTCGCAACACCCCACCTACTGGATACGGGCCTGAAAACCTTACATTTTTACTTTTCAATTAATACAGTATTATACGCTTATTAATGAGATATTAGATTTTCTCAATTTATTAGTATTTTTCTTTAATTCTCTTCCCACTTCCAAAGCTGCTTGATTTGAAATTCACATACCATTCATGTCGTTGCTCTTTTTCAAATCCGTATTCATTTTCAGTCTCTCAGTGCTCGATGGTCATTTTTGACTTCCTTTTTAGTGGTATCAAAGTGTGTTGGTAAGTTTGAAGCTGTAGGTCTACCCGCTCCATTAAAGACCTGTATTTTATAGCATTCGTTAAAAAGTGAAATAATAATTCATTAATTAAAAAGTAATTAAAATAAAAAATTTTCGCATTAGTGTGACTTTGAAATAACAACATATAATATAATTATATATGCCTTTCAATAAGGTCATAAGAATCAACGCAAATGTATATCCTCCCTGTAATTTATTTTTGATTAATTATAATCGTAAATAAATCGTATCAAACATAGTTCTTCAACGAAAGTTCCTTATTATAGTTGTATGAAAAAAGAGGTCTCTGGTGGGAATCGAAAGCGAAATCTCTCACTATCTCGGCGAGTATCATGCCGTTTAGACTACGTTAGAGGCCCGATAACGATATTATTACAGAGTTAAGACTACTAGTCTGTCTTCATTTATACAACTGAGAGCTTTTGTTAAGTGGAGCCCATTTATATATATATATATATATATATATATATATATTATATATATATAATTTAAATTGAAGATGAACACGATTGACATCTCACGATATAGACAATTTATTCAAATAGGAACATATAGTAACATTATGTTTCTATGACGAGATTCGAGAATGCAGCGTCTATCAATGACATGACATGACACTCACTTTGATTATTACATAATTTTTTTTATTCGAGCACTGTTATTATTTAACTATTAACAGTAAGTCAATAAAAAGGAAGAGAGGAAGACGGTTGCCATTTCAGCTTATTAATCATACATCATACACAGAAGTTTGGATGCTTGTTCCGGGCCAGCAGATTCCTTACACATGAGGCAGTACTTCATTTGCACAAATCCACCATTAGACCTTGTTCAGTCTCTGGAGCTCCCGTCTGTCATCTTTCTCTTGATAAATATCAACGTCGAGTTATCCATCTGATCGGACCAGAGCTGGGTTTTATAGGCTGGAACCTTTGGCTCATCGGCGCAATGTTGCTTGTCTCAGTTTGCTTTACCGTTATTTTAATCGCCATTGCTCTGAGGAGCTTTTTCAACTTATCCCATCTGTTCGTAGGCTTTCCAGAAACACCAGATTTGCTTAGATCTGAAGCTGCAGAACTTCCACATTTTCAAATTCATTTGTTTGTCTTGCTTCTCTTCTCTTTGGAATACTTTGTCAGCTGATTGTATCCAGTTTCCTTTCATCTTGCATAATATTTTAAATCTTTTGTCAACCATTTTCTTTTCAACTATCCTAACCCCTTATCGTGAGTGGCCCTTGGCCTTGCTTGTGTGACTGAACACCAGCAAACATTTCAAGAGCTCCTGCTCTTTTCTTCACATCTCCTTTTCTTTAGAGTGAACCGTACAGATATAATATACAGTAATGAAAAGCAAGTAATAGTCTATGATGCATAGTGGTAGAACGATGTAACAATAAAAAATTAGTTTACTTTGCTATATTATTCTGTTTAAACTGCAGTTTTAAACGCTTTTTTCTGCTTCCATCCTGTATGAAAATAATGCAAAATCAATCCGATAACGCTGGTAAAGCCTCTTCAATGTCTCTTTTGACAAAGTTGAAAAATATTGTTTTATCACCATTTTTTCTGATGCGCCTGTATAATGTTCTGGTTGAATGTACACATCACTGATATTCAATAACCTATATATCGATTCAAGTTCACCATCGTAAAGATGTTCAAATTTTCCTATGACGTCATACTTGACCTCACATGGCATACATATTTTATAAATCTCTCGCCAATGCTCTTGTGCATCGAGATGATATTCGTTATCAAGGAGATTTAAATACCGCAAGAAATCACTGAATGTAATCCTCCCACTCTTTTCTAGCCCTAATTGTGTCTGGATATGTAATATGAAATCAGACCTGGGAAAATAACTCTCGGCCCAAATTGGTTCTAACTTGTCTTTAAATGCACTCAACAGTCGAGTGAACGGGTGTCTGACAATCATTATTTTAGTAGAGTTGTGTAATATGTTCATTATTTCGGTCTCGAGCAATTTTGAAAGTTTTATAACGTGTCTATCAAACACGTCGTGAGTGTTTTTTATTGATACAAAATTGTAATCTAATGCGTTTGAGGCAAGCATTAATTTCTTTAAAGTAGTGCTCGCCGCTTTTGGAACAGTACAAAATACGATACCAGTTCTGTTTAAATAATACATATGATCAAAACGATGACGAGCGAAATAGGAATTATTTGTTTGTCTATACTCTGTTGTGTTGCATACCCTCCAAGCGTGCAATTTCCTTTCTCTTTGGACTTCTTCAAAAGTACACTTTTCTACACTGCAATTCTGTCAATAACAAAAATAAGGATTTTAGTAATACTAATATTAATAATATGCTAGGTTTATAAAAAGTCAAGACAATTCGGTACAAATAAATTAAAAACTCATTTTAACAATTCCAAAACGGTAATGTAAATGAAAAACACGACGACAACGACGCCGCCGCCGCAGCCAACGACGACAACAACATTAATAACAATAACAATAATAATAATAAAAACAACAACAACAATAATAATAATAATATAATAATAATAATAATAATAATAATAATAATAATTATAATAATAATTATAATAACTGATAATCTACAGGATGGTTGTGAGATGTGAACTTATAGGAATAAATAAATTAAAATTGGTTATACTTAATAAAGTATGCCATAAGATCCACTCGTTACTGCAGGCTAATGCTGCGAATTCCAATAGGGTTTAGTATCACAGAAATCTATTCCGTATTTGTATTAAATAAACCTTGTGCCCCATTCAGTAAAATTCACCGGTGAGGTCTACCAAAATCTTCTTGAAGTACTACAACTCCTAAAGCTCAGGGTTGTAAAGGCCAGGGGATAATTGCGATTCTGTGAGTTATTTCCAGTGACTAAAGCGGCAGGGGAACGTTTGGGTTTCGAGAATAATATGTATAGAAACCATTCAACACCATTTCTAAACACTTCAGATGCATGATGCAGATACAGTTACCGGTAAAGAATAACGGTTTAAAAAGAAGGTGTGGTACAGTATAATAATTTGTATTTTTCTGGACTTCACCTGTAGGTGGAATTGAATTAATTCATCCACGTAACACATTGATTGACACAGCTTTAAGTAGGATTATCACACGCATGTGCATATCCTGTCGAGGTAAATCGATGATAAAGCATTTTTATCAATTTACAATACTAGGTTCTAATTTAGCTACACTTTAAGCCGACAATCACTGCATCGTACGACCGTCGCGACTCGTCGTACGACGAATCCAACTTCGCTCCTTGTGTGCGCTATAGCCGACTCCACGCCGTCTGTTGATTCTTGGTGGCAGTCTGAACGGACCATAATTAAAAAAACGATCCGTTGCACGTGCGTTGTGGCGTTACGTTCTCCATAGAATCGCGTTGGCCAACCGTCGGGCTCACTGAGTGTCCGGCTTAATGACTGTTAAGTAGGCATATAAATGCGGAATGTAGATTATTATTAGGACCGCAGATTTCAACGTCAGTGCAAAACTACTCCCTGAGCCATACGGCAATCGGTGGATTAAGGATATAATATACTTAATACCTTCATAGAATGTTTAACAGGTTGGCGATGTCTTTTTAAAGTCTCTCGATGTCGTCTGCCGTCGTATTTTAAAGGATGCACATCTAAAATAAAGGATAAAGTTAAAGATTACTTGGTGACATATATTTACGTGCCGTATGCATTGACATTTGTTACATTGAATGTGGGTTTGATTTTCATAATAGAGTACCTGTACCGTTAATTTTTTTTGGATGTGGTTCACTGTATTAATAATCTTCTTATTGTACATTGAAAAATCTGAAATCTAAATAGAAATTTATATAGCGCTTTTTGCCAATGGATACAAAGCGCTTGGACACGTGGACAAGGAACTCAATCAATGGCTTTCTTCTCCCCTATGGATCGTCCCTTTGTGTGTTGCTACTCGGTAGCCCGGTGCAACTCTCGTCCACAACAGGGGCCTTTTGTACCACTACACCAGGGTATTCCCCTACTCGTCTCGGATGATGTACCTGGGTGTACCTGGGTTCTTTATAGTGCACACGATCCAAAGTGTACACTGGGCCTACGGTTCATAGTCCTTATCCGAGGAAGCTTGTTCTACAACCAGAACCATAGGAGAGCGTGTCGTTCGAACCATGCAGAATATGGAAGATACATCTCATTTTCACAAATCAATGAGAACATGCTCAAGAGATGAGTACAATATTCTATTCTGGACTAAAATGTGGTTTATTTTTCATATCTTGGCGGAGAGTAAGGGCTATATAATCCTAAGCCTTCAAATTATACGAAAATATTAAACCTTAGGATTACAGTCTCTCCGGTAAATATTCACTTGCTGTGGCACAATATTTTACCATGATTTTACAAGTTTCCAGAAGGCGACGTTAGCTTGGAGTAGAGTTTATTCCACTAATGACTCGTGAGGGCTCACCACTTATTTAGAACCTTCTAATTCAATTTAAAACAAAAAATTAAAACAAACTAAACCAATGACAAACATTGAAATGACATGAGGCCTAATGTAGTTAGATTTATATAGCGCTTTATACCGAAACGGTCTCAAAGCGCTGGAAGTGTGGACTAGCTTTCATAGTAGGTCTAACTTGCTTCTCCCCTAAGGGCCTTTTGAATAAATATAATATAAATCATCAAAGGTACATATACAGTGTTTAAGTAAGGACATGAAGGAGCATCGTATAGGCTACCCTGTAGCTTTTCAAAGAATAAAGTCCTATCGTCGTTGAAAAGCTACAGGGTAGCCTACGATGTTCCATCATGTCCTTATTTAAACACTGTGTATGTACCTTTGATGATTTATATTATACTTATTCAACAGTGTTAACGACTAACTCCCTTCAATATCATATATAATATACGACAGTACATGTATATGGTAATTGTCTATAATACCGGTATATATTATTAAAAATTAACTATATTATACATATAATATGTATGTATATATTATACATACAATATAGCCTATATATGTATATAGGTAATTATATATAGGTCTACAAATATTATTAAAAATTAACAATTATACATATAATCGAGTTTCAACTACTCGTTTGTATAATTTGTCTCGCCTTTCACCAAATAGGATAGTGGTGTAGTCTGAGTCTATTAATGTTTGGTACAGGAATACTCCCCTAGGTTTGTGTGATTGCCGGCATTGGAACGCTTTGAGGTTTCTTGTATCAACAGCCTATAAATATATTAGGCCTAAATATATAATTAAAATATATTCGAGTCAATGAATGCTTCTAAACCTACTTTCAGACGGATCTAATTACGTAAAATTGAACAGATTGTTTAATATTATCTATACATAATCAGTGCATACTATAATAAATAATGGTAAAGAAAAAGAAAATACAACCCTCACATAATCATGATTACCACGGGATGTTTTCTCACACCCTTGGTACGTATGACGTTACCATAGAGTCATTATAGCGAAAGTTCACAGGCTAAATGCATTTAATTTAAATACATTACGTCAACATATATTATCCTACCTGTTATCTTTGCCGGTAGGCCTACTGAATTTAAATATAAAACCACTGTAATGATCAGGAACGCAACGACAGTTATAAGCTGAGCAGCAGACAGTTTTACCCGTATTTGAGCCATCTTACAGAATTATATATAACAATATATAATTATATATAACAATTGAGATGATAATGTTTCATACGATTTACACTATCAGTGTTTAAATATATATACTTGCGTTGGCGTTGTAAAATAGTGTGTACGTTTACTATTCTACGTGTACAGTCACAGCCATAGTGTACATTATTATTGGTACTGTGCTGTGGTTTTAATTGATTAACCCTAGTAATTAGAACAAAGCTATAAGCCGATGAATTTCTAATGGTTTTTGTTCAGCGTAGTGAAATGACAGGTTGCAAAACATGTGGTCATGTTCCCTTGGATCGTACGGTACGGCACTTGGGACTGGTTATTGAGGAGATTATTAACAGACCTACTGTAAAATATTTAGGCTAAGACGAGTTTCTTTTCAGTGGTCAGTGGGCAATTCAGCCTATGCGTTCGGAGTTTGAAATTCTACTAAATGGTGAGCCCGAAAATGATTATATTATATGAAATATTATGCCACGGCAATAATGATGAATGTTGTTGTAAAAAGAAATTGCATTTTGTTAAGAAATTGAACAAATAAAAATCAAGTTATAAACCAAAACGAACAAATAGATGGCACATACTTTACAACTCAGCAGAATCACAGGACCTCCAAACAATTCATGGCCGTTTTTTTCGCATGGTTCATGGCCAAATACTGTAAATACGAATATAAGCCTAAAATTATTATTATGACAAGCATACATGTATTCGACAACATTAAAAGCGACTTGAATAACGATCTCGCATACTAGCCTATACACTTTTCTGAAGTCCATGGTATTCATTAGACTAAACAAGTTTGTGTTAGCCAAGCCGCCGAAACAATATCTCGAAACTATTGGGAAAATATCTTAATAATTATTCTGAATATAAGAAACAGTAACAGAGTAACCAAACTTTAATTTATGTCCCCTGAGGTAAACATATGAATCATTTAAGAAGTAAAATATAACTTCAGCGTTCAAAGACATGCAATATAATAATAAGCTTAAGTGTTTCTTGACAAAAAAATAAAATAAAAAAACATTATGATATCGAATAGATGTTACTAATAATTGGTATTGAAAAGGGCTAGTTTTCAAGATTTTATAGTTCTCATAAGACATTTCGTAGTCTGAACTGCGCATGCCCATAATATCAAGTTCATTCGATATACGGTGCTCGTGCGAATAAGCACCCAGTTTGAATGAGCGCCCATCTCGAATAGTGTGAACATTTTCTTAAGCGCCCCTTCGATGTTTATTCATTTTTAAAAAAATATCGTGTGATTTTTTTCTTAGCAAGCCAATAATCCAATCAATCCCGGGACTTTGGTGGCATGATTTGATCTATGGAGTGTATGCACATATTCATCTTATGTCAACTTAAAAAATGAGGACATTTTCTTCTGGGCAGATGAGAAAGTATCTTTCAAACTTTCCTCTTCTTACATTTTTCTAGTCCTTTTTTTTCAATTCCTGACAATTTGCAACTTTTAGCACGTTTAAATTTTGCAAGAAGCCCTGCAATGAACCTGCTAATTATCTCAATCGGCAGATGGTTAGCAGTACACCACCACCACCATTTCATCTGCTGTTGAAACTGACATTCTTAGCAATGCTCTCTGGACGATTTCTTTTCTGCGCCAGAACCATTCGCAATCTTCGGTTTCCAGATGTCCTTATATATGTTTCATTTTTCATTCAAAATCTTCACTTGAATTTTCAAAGCTCCGATAAAAAACACCCAATATTCATATATTTCCATAAGCGTCCCCTCAATTTCCACTCTGTTTTCATAAGCGCCCCTTAAAAGTGCAACAAATAATTTAAGCGCCGGGCGCTTATTCACGCAAGTACGGTAAACATACATACGGTACATCATGGTGGAATACTTTTAATATCCCTCCCAAACACACAGCATAGGTTTATGTCCAGGAAAGAATGAAATTACAGTATGTCAAGTAACCTTGGATATGGGCATGCGCAGTTTAGACTACAAAATGGTTTATTATTATAATACCTTAAATAGGGATTTAGCCCTGTGATTACCAATTTACCAACAAAAAACTGTATCGGGTGACTGATGGTTGGTAAGGAACTTTTGAATGAAGTCTATGTCTATATGCTTACGTTTGTGGATCTTATCAATTTCCGTTGAATCACAGACCGGCAAAATTCATTTTCATTAATTTACAGATCTTTTACTACGAACAGCTTTAAATTGATTACCACCCAATTTAAAGGTCTATGTCAGTGAACAGTATATTGTGCAACTGTAAAATTAGCGAGGATTTTTTTTGTCGTTCTTGTCGTTAATTGTGCGTTAATAATTTTATTATAACTAATTAAATTACTTACCATAATTGCAGTACATATATAATTGCTATTATATTAATTTGCGCAAGTTCGGTGGTCTAGTAGTTATAACATTATAACAGGCTAGTTATCTGGAGGTCGTGTACGTGTTTGATTCTCACCCGAATCACTTACGTTTTTTAAATGTTTTAAAGTATTTGGGAACTACTGAGTGTTCAGTACGATAACACGCCATGAAGGCAAAAAAGACTCCTATATATCAATTTGTTCAAAATCTTTTTAAAAATCATGAATGGGTAAATGTCTGAAATTCTCATTTTTTTTATCAGTTCAACAAACTTATATTGGTAATACTGCATTATATAGTATTCTTCTATCATATATTTATATAAAGCCAACGGAAATAATTGGAAAAAATTGCTTGATTTAATGATTCGGTGAGTAAAATTATTATTGATGAATTATAGCTTTGCTGGGAATGGCTGACACTGTTTAACAAGTATATAACATCTGTCTGTTTTAATTGACGAATAAATCAGTATTTTGTTTAATGTAATGCTTGAATAGTACAAATGGCATTTACATGGGAAGATTACTTCGGTAATGCAGAAACCTTTCTTTATAGATCCCATTATAAATATTTCGGCCAGCAGACAAATTATGCATAACGATTTATAGAATATAAATTGCATGAAGTTTTAAAATACTTAGGAACTCCAAATATTCATTAAAAAATTATAAGCCTATATTATTAAAAAAAATTTTTAACCAATGTTAGAAAGAAAAAGAAAAGAAAAGGAAAAAAAACACCAAAAGACATTAAGAAAGACAACATTTTAAACGGTTTTGTCTGATCGTATTATAATTCGACTACAACAGCAACCAAAACAAAACCTTAAAATATATACGTCATCTCTATTTATATAATAAAATTGAGTTGAAACGTATCCCCGTGAATGGCACGATCAGGTCGTTCCTGAATCACGTTAATTGCGTTAATAAAATATATGTGAAGGACGATAATTGTGACGCAGATTTGATCTCGGAAAGTTTTCTCGAAAGAGGTTACTGAAAACGTCAGTAACAACGTGATGATTTAAAACAAATATTCTATCATTATCCACTTCTAGATCTATTACTCATCATTTGTAATAGTATCTTCTTCCGTCTATGGATTCGCCAAACAGGCCTTAAAAAAATCATATCTGAATTACTTGCCTTGCTAGAGACTCTCCTAAAACGCTTAAAGCCACGGTTAGATTTTACGATTGGAAAATCTTGATGTACAAACGATTATACTTTAATAGTACATTGTAAATCACCTGTCGTTTAATCAGTCTGATTAATATTCCTACCGTTCATTGTGTTTAAATCACTATAACATTTCTTTGGGTACAAGGTTCTTTTTTTTAAATAATTTAACATCATGTAGCGGAACAATCACGAATCATGCTGAAGAATTACACTTCATTCAAATTTGAAGGAACAAGGACAAACGATATTGCTGCCCAAAGAGGATGTAGCGCAACTATCCTATCTCATTGTTATTTAATAATTCTGGGACATATACTGTCCCATAATATTCTCTTTTTATTTCAATTTAGTTCGATTGCATTACACTTTCTTTATAAGAAACAGTACAAATTTTTCCAGGCTCAGTGTTCTTATTGTTTTGACCAGTTTCAAATTTGTTCCTATTTTACTCTTTTATAGCAGAATATTACTGTAATGTTCCATAAAGGGTATTACCTACCACACTGAACAAAAGGTACAGATAAGACCAAACGAATTATACTGTTGTATATTGGTTTTTCTATTTCTTTAAAATGAAAACCTCATTGATATTTTCCTTTCGTCTCAATTTGTTCTTAGTTTGTTCAATTTCAGAACCCAGTATTTTTGTAAAATGTGTATCCATCCACCAAAACGTCTTTCCCTTTCAAACAACATTCGACACTATTTCTACCCCTCCTGTTTCCCTCCAACACGGAGCCCTAGGAGGTCGGCGTTACCAGAGAACCAGAACAAGCATTTCTGGCGTACGATTCTATAAATTTTGTAATCTATTGTTCTCAAAGTAATTGTTTTGTATACAATTTAACTTCATCTCTAACTTCCTTATAGTCTTAAAAAACGCAAGCATACTAGGTTTAAGTCATTTCTGAAAATATTATAGTAAGTGATTACTAGGCCTAAATCATAGGCCTAGGTAATTATTTTGAATTAAAAAACTTGAAAGTATAGACAGGTTTATAATGTCTCATAAAGTCAGCCTCGTGAATGTAGGCTCAGTGGTTACAGACAGATTGCATAAAGAGAAAGTGTGTCAATATGACTTCGGATTTCTGCATTATCACTATTATGTCCTTTATATACTATTTAGTAATTGTTTTAATTCAAATTAATAATATTCCACCATAGAATTGTTAGAACTCCTATCATTATAAATAAACACATTATAAAGTTAAATGTTTATTTTTAATTTTTATTTTTTTAATATTTTTATGCTTTATACTGGGAACCCCATTCAGTAGAATGTCCACTGTTCTCCCACAGGACCTAGTAAAAAAAGACAACAATTACAATAATAAAAAAACAGCAAAATACATAACCCAGAAAAAATGCTTTATAACATAAATATCATAATATTTTTTAAATTTCTAAAATTATAAAAGATCAATACAAACATTTTAAAATATATTTAAAAAAAATTAATTTATGTTTTTTTTAAATATTTATTTTTATGGTTATTTGTGGTTATATGAATTTTTGAGTTAGAATTTTTATCAGTATAAATATAAACATTATAAAGTAATATATATATATATATATATATATATATGATATTTTATGGTTATTTCACGTTTAATATATACATACATATATACTTTTACTGTCTTTACATTTTCATTTTATTTAAACTACCATCTTTTGTTGTACTTATATTGTCATATATGAGAATAGTTGATTTCCTTTCTTTGTCTACGATCATATTTATAATGTATATATTTCATGTACTTGTACGGACAATATTCTTTCAATGTATTTTATTATATTTCTATATAGAATTTAAAACTAAAACTTTACGCTTTTCCAATTTTCCAGAGGAAATATTAAGAGTGCAGTATACCCCTTCGAATTCCAAACGCGTATGCAACTGGAGGAAGGAAAAAAAAGTATGAACCATCGTAATCTAATTTAGATAGAGGAAGATGATATTATGCTGTACATGACTCAGAATGAATAAGCGCCATGCCATTGGTCAAACTGCTTGCTGGATACCTGGTACCAAAAGAGTTGCAACGTTTACTCACTCACGAACCAGGCTCGAGGAAGCATCCTTAAAAAAAACCAGAATAACTTGGTCGCTTATTCTACTGAATCGAATGATATTGCACACGAAGACCTATAGTTAGTGTTGGAAAACCACCGTTCACAATGTTGATGTTTTTACTATTATGTTTTCTAGCAAATGCTCCAAGTTTCCATGCACAGAGTAAGTAAAAGTCACATATTTTAACACTAAAACTTTACGCTTTTCCAATTTTCCAGAGGAAATGTTAAGAGTGCAGTATACCCCTTCGAATTCCAAACGCGTAGGCAATTGGAGGAAGGAAAAAAAAGTATGAACTATCGTAATCTAATTTAGATAGAGGAAGATGATATTATGCTGTACATGACTCAGAATGAATAAGCGCCATGCCATTGGTCAAACTGCTTGCTGGATACCTGGTACCAAAAGAGTTGCAACGTTTACTCACTCACGAACCAGGCTCGAGGAAGCATCCTTAAAAAAAACCAGAATAACTTGGTCGCTTATTCTACTGAATCGAATGATATTGCACACGAAGACCTATAGTTAGTGTTGGAAAACCACCGTTCACAATGTTGATGTTTTTACTATTATGTTTTCTAGCAAATGCTCCAAGTTTCCATGCACAGAGTAAGTAAAAGTCACATATTTTAAAATCATTATTGAACCTCTCATTGTTTTTTTGGAAAGAGTTATGCAATTACGCTGTTTTCCTCATCTCAAACTGTTGTGAAATGTTTAGCATTTTAAAATAAAATTTGTGTTAACGACTGTTGACAAATTTAAAGATAATTGTGGCAAATGGTTTTACAAATGGATAAGTGAATCCCTGAGCTTAATAACCACTTAGGATGTTGTTTAGAAACATTCTATTTGCGTTCAAGTAATAATATCCTTCATTCTTACCAGACATTCTTTTTAGAAAAGGTATTAAATCAGCAAAATATATTGAGTCTCACAGTGAGTTGAAAACTAAGTTAAGGATCACCAAGATATCGTTGTGTTCACCTTTGCTAAACGCACAATGATTATACAGAAATTTAAATTGACAATCCTTTGCTGAAAATAATATAAGTATAAGCCGATCCTTGTCTTCTAAAACAGTACAGCCAAGAATAATTTAGTTGAGATCCATGGAGACAATGAGGAGAATAGAAAATGCGAAGCGCAATAAGAAGTAAAAACTAAGAAAAAAAAACACTCATATCGTCAATAATTTTTTTTGGCATATGTTTAGCATGTTTTCAAAAAAGGTAACATACTTCCTCTGTTTTCATTTAATAACATACATACATACATAGAAGTGCAACAGACATCTATTATACTAATCCACAATTTTTATATAGGTCTAGGCCTTCATTTAAATAACCAGCTTCAGTTCCTATTTATACAGTCGTATTTATGAATATCAAATCTATATTGTGTCCAAAGCTTTATCTTATTTCCTTATTCTTAAATCCATTTCCAATTATCACTCACAACTCTCCAAAATTTACTTACCAGACGTGTGTATCCACCGTAGGTCTATGTTATTCATATTCGTACATAGCTTGATTCATTCTTTCATAAGAATATTGTCGCTTGGAAATCTGTTATAAATAACATTAAACGACAAAAACAACTTAATTTCGCAATTCAGTTTCTCAACTGCAATGAATTATTTTATGTATATATTTGATTTTAATTTTAATAATTTTTAATTTTCAATAACTAGCATCTAACAAACATTTCACAACTTCCTCTGACACGCCATGATATTATGACGTCATTTGTTGGTATTACAACTTTTACTTTGTCAGGTTATGGGGCAAAGACACCAGACACCAGAGGGCGCCAATTTATCTTCGGTATTCCGAGTAATGTCCGGCAACCAGACAACATAATTATGATGATAACCGGCCATGAGCTGGGTTCTAACAAGATAGACATCAGTATTCCGGGTCTTGGATTCCGGAGGACGCAGATGTTAAACGGACTCGGGCAAGTGCGCATGTTGCTACCGACGCAAGCGGCAGCTCATGGCTGTGATGTCCAAAACGGCACGGTATGGGTTTCATCAACAAAAGATGTGTCCGTGGCAGTTCTAAACGATATCGCCAAATCCACGGAAGCCTTTTTAGCAATTCCCGTAGATGCATTAGGTAAGGAATACTTTGTTGCATCATACGATCCACTTCCCGAAGAATTCTCTGAGGTAATGATAACCTCAACTCAGGATAACACACGGATAAAGATAACATTCCAGGCACCAGTTACCTACCATGGTATGTCGTATGCTCCCGGAGACATTTACACATTTACCCTTAATCGTCTGAAATCCGTTCAGTTTCAAAGTCATATGGATATGACGGGAACCAGAATACAGGCAACCGCTTCCGTAGCTGTCGTCAGCGGTAACACGTGCACATTGGTACCTGGTAGATTACCAAGGTGTGATCACTTGGTTGAAATGGTTCCACCTGTCCCAACATGGGGAAGTATGTTTACACTAATGCCGTTTTTGAATCGAACAGCCGGGTATATATTCCGTGTGGTTGCAGCACGTGCAAGGACTAGTGTTCAGATATCAGGTGCGTCGATTTATTTACAGAACCAAGGCGAGTTTCAAGAGTTTAACGTACCTGGTGATACTATTACCACCATCAGCTCCAACCAACCTATTATGGCATTACAGTTCGCAAAGGGCAGAGACAGTGACGAGATAGGTGATCCATTCATGACAATAGTTCCGCCAGTAGAACAGTATATTAAAGATAGAGTAACATTTGGTACCTTCAACATCTCTGGCGGAGATTATTTTCATCCTTTTGTCAATCTGATGATTTCATCACCAGGAATTCTTAGCATGATCAACGTCAACTCTATTCCGTCTATGACGGGTACACAATACGTGCCTGCTTCGGGAAAGATCGTCAGTTACGGAGGAAGTCGGTCGATGGCCTTGATGCAAGGCATACACACACTCATGAACCCAGCACCGGGGAATTCATTCACTGCGATCACATACGGTATAGGACCTTGGACATCATATGGGTTCCCAACAGCTTACAATCTGAAGACGTTAATCTGTACTCGTAATGATCCTACAACAGGTGAGTTACGGTATTTCTTGATATTAAAGCTCTTACAACATCCACATTATTAAGTGTCATATGATTGACCAAAATGGATTGTGTGCTAAAATGTATACTAGCAAAAACACAAGAGCGTATTTACAGGACGACTTGAAAAAATGTTTGTGAAAATATTTAACGGATTATTATTTGGAAAAATAATATTTAAATATATTAACATAATAGTGTTTTTGTGAAGGTTTGGTTATAAAGTATTGGAGAACCACTTTAGCAATATTCAGAGTATCGAATAGTCAATTAGTAAACAATTTGATTGCCTACTTGCTCTTCAATAATAATACGAGGACACCAACCATTAAAAAAAATCGTATTGACATTTTAAATCGTTCTTGGCTTATTGTGTCAAGTAATTTTATCCTTAATCAAGTGGCCTGCAATCATGTAGATACGTTTTATTGAATTTTCTGATTTTTTTTTGAAGGACTAAATCATCGTATCTTTGAAATACTGGACTAATCTGTCACATCACAACAATAAGTCATTGGCATATGATGTTGAAACATGTAAAATTATTTATAAAACTGAACAATACTTATTTTCTTATTTTAGGCAGTGTTGTCGAATACGCATGTCCTCAACAGCCAGATACAAGCAATCCATGCACTGGGATCGTCGGTGGTATCCCAAATCCTAGGGCTAGGCAAGGACAGCAGATTCCTAACCCAAACCCGAATCCAAGACCAGGGCCGAATCCTAACCCGAACCCAAACCCAAGACCAGGACCTAATCCTAACCCAAATCCAAACCCAAGGCCAGGACCTAATCCTAACTCCAAAACAAACCCAAGACCAGGATCTAATCCTAACCCCAATCTTAATCCAAGACCAGGACCAAATCCAAACCCTAATCCAAACCCTGGTCCGGATTTGAACCTGTACCCTGGACAATCAGCTGGTGTGCCTGACCAAGGAAAGGGAAATAATGACGGTCGCCCAGTACCTGGTAGTCCTGGTATGGGTATGCCAGGTATGGGTGTGCCAGGTATGGGTATTCCAGGTATGGGTGTCCCTGGTATGGGTATGCCTGGTATGGGTATGCCTGGTATGGGTGTGCCTGGTATGGGTATACCTGGTATGGGTGTGCCTGGTATGGGCATCCCTGGTATGGGTATCCCTGGTATGGGTATCCCTGGTATGGTTATCCCTGGTACGGGTATGGGTAATCCAGGAGTTGGTGTGCCTATTGTGCCAGGTGTCGGCCTACCAGGACAAGGACAGGGTGGCCCGGGATTCGGACGAGTACCTGGGAATGGATGGGCATGGAGGACTCCACCACCACCACCACCAATGCTTCCAACACTGCCGGACAGTAAGTTCGTTTACTATTCCATTTTAACATTCTTAATTGATCACAAACACTAATTGCACATACACTACTAATTTGTAAATTTATAAATTAATGTCGTTTTTAGAGCGTTGTAAATACATGTTTGTATAAATGTAATAAATGTGTATAATATACTAAATAATTCAGGTTGTTATGTTAAGCTTTTGCTTATATTGTATCTCAACCGAGATCTAGTCATCCTTTGCCATACACTGTCTTGTAGTATTTTCCATATAGACACTAGGACAGATTTGATCCAGCCGTACTAAATACAAACTCAAACTTTGTCGAAACTGTGTGGGTTTTGGATTCGCCGACATAGTGTGTTTGTTTGTTTGTTTTTTTTTTTAATGTGTTACTATAATAATGATGTTACCTTCTTCTTTGCAGAATGTTTTTCACAGAATCTTGTAGCGGTTGTTGCTATTACGCCTGCGTTATTGGTATTATTGTTGATGAGTATGATTATGTGCATTGTTGTAAATCGAGTTAAAGAAATGTAAGTTTTCATTTTTATGTATTTCGCACTTAATAATACGAACACATTTTTGATTATGGAAAGTCAGGTAATGTTTATAAATGACATATTACGGTTTTGTGAGTACAATGGTGAACAATCAGTTGTTGGATTAGAATATTTAAACACGAACATCATCGGTACCACGGTACTTCTGCTAGTCAAATTTAAGTGAATTGTATATCAAGTCAAAATGTGGGCTTGGCTTTTGGCGCTGAGAAACACATGGTCAAGTATGGCAAGTATACGCCCGTATGACGGCTACATGACTGCTAATACTACTACATCTTACTTCAGTATTAGGATAAAGTGCTCAATACCAGCTTACACTTTAGAACATATAATAGTATATTAACGCTTTGCTAAAAAGGTTGGTTGTTACTCTGAGAATTACAGTAGATGTTGTTATCCTATTTATTATATTTACAATACCTAATCGCCAATAAGCGCAAAAGTCGGAGTAACAACCCAACTTAATGGATTTGCTAGAGAGAGAGAATGACACTGTGGTGTGACTAATTGCAGTTATGATGTAGTCGGAAGTGAGCTATTAAAAGAGTTTAGCAAGATTAGGTCATCAGGGGTGCAGTCAAAAGGAAAATAAATTTCTGCCTTGTATTGCTTTGCAAATTAGACAAATTAATTACATTATATTTTTTTAACCTGCCGTTATGTATTAACTAAATACGATATATTTAGAATAAGTTGTCTATTAATTCATTATTATTATTTATTAACATTAACTTCTTACGACAGGCTTGAATTAAAGAAATTGTTTAAACCTTTCTACTAGAAGTTCTGTGTTGATAAAACATCAAAACAATTAAATTCATCATATTAATTGTGATTTATACTAGTTTGATGATATGATTTATCGTTTGTTTTGCAGGAAATAGAGTGTGTGTGGAATGCTGGACCATTTCATCTTAGTACCTCTTCTAGATGATGAGCAAACTTTTATATCATGAGACTTCCGTATGGAGCAGTGTCTCCATACGATAAGCTAATTAATTTGTTTTGTAGTCGGTGGTGTATCATTCTTTATTCATATATCAATCAATAAAATGTACAAAAGAATGGCAATAAATAATTCCAGGACATCGACTGGTTCACAGTCCACGCAGGAAAGTAAGAAAAATAAAAATATATAGATATAAACTCAAATAAACAAAACATCTTCACCACATTTATATTAATTAAATTTGTGTTTATTCATATTATTATTATTTATTATTATATATTTGTTATATAGCTAATTTTAAAGATAGTTCTCTTCAAAACAATGAGAGAATATCGACTAAAAAATTCCTTCAAAATATATAGATACTGTTACAATATTTGTTATTTTGTATTATCTGTTTTATGATTTAATTTTGTAAATATTTGAGGGTGTGTCATGTGTATCTAATATGCGTTCGGTAACTTAGTTATAAGTAATTGCTGTCTTTCCTGAGGATTAATTACAGATTTTTTAAAGAGGAAAAGAAAATATTGAATAACTAATGGATGTTAAAATACAAGTTCGTTGAACTTTTAGGCTGTCTAATGTATTTTATTTACGTAATAGTTTGCATTATTCTTTTTATTCAAGATATTAATGTTTATATTTTCTGGTATAATGTAGTGTCTTCAACGACAACCACCAAAGGAAGGTATTATCAGTAATTTAATTAAGTCTAGTTTAGATAAGTAGATATTTGTAAGGCATCGGTGTCTACAAGACGACACAAGATTTATTGTTTAATATTAAATTGTGAATATCTATCAGAATATAAACCCTAACAAAATATAACCTCTCAAAGTTTGGTACTGAGTAGATATAAACTCACATTCTGAATAAAATACATTTTGATAATGTTAACTATTTTCATAGCAACTTCTAAATATTTTTTGCACAAAATGTACATAAGTATTTTAAGAAAAAATAATCTGAGATTAAATGAATTTTTTTATGATACGTTTAATGTTATCTTTGTGAGATAATTGTTGTTACCATTGTAACGACCATGTCGTGAGTGGAATTAGAAGCTTGTGCATGTCAGGTGACTGGATCTTTGGCATTATGCTCTATATAGATGTAAAATTATTATTAACAAGAACTATAGAAATATATACCATGATAGTCTGCGCATGCTCATGGTAAGCAGGAATATATATACAGAACTTATTTTAATTGAAAGATTCATAAAATGAATAATTGTACGTAATTGTTTTTATTTAAAATATCTGTGATATTTTTGCACCATTCTTTTGAAATTATAAACTTGAAAAGTCATTTTCACTCTCTGTTGATTTATTATATCACTGTTTTCCTTGTACAGCCTTTTCAACATATCAAAATGTTAGGCCTACATCTATCATCTGTATCTTTATGCTTGCTACTTCTTTACAAATTATTAGTAAAAAGTCTGAATACACTCATTATTTTACTATGTCCGGGCTGCTGTTTAAGTAAGTGAACTGTTATTTCGTCTAGTTAAATCAGATGCTGTTAGGCCAACCACTTCAAACCTCTTTGGTCGGGAATATCAAATAGGCCTACATGTATGTGCTTGTGCTTGGTATTAACATTTTAATCAACAGTATCCGAAAAACTCACCCTTCCTCAAATCCACGCAAGAATGTAATTTCCCACATTAATATAATTTGACATTAACTTACTTTGATAACCGGTATTGATGATGGAAATGTGTGTCATATATTGATTCAATAAAGCTTAACGGTTCGCTGGTTGAATAAAGTTTAACTAAACTTTCACGTGATAAGAACGAGGAGTTACTAATTTGAATCGGGTAGTGAAAGGAAATAATTATTCACTAGTTTCATGCATAACTCTAACCAGCTCTTATACAAACATGCTTGATGGCACAAAATAGATCTTAATAGTCAAGCTTTGGTCCACATTTTAATAATAATAACAATAATAATTCTATTTGTTCTCATTCTATTTTGGAATTCGAAAATCCGGGAATTCATGTCCGCTGGGGGACCCGCGGGAGCCACATTGCAGAGCCGCACACACTTATCTACAACCTGTAGGGTCTAACGAATATTATACGGATACAAACAGGTTTCTTTACCAGCGTAAGGAATCTCTCAGCTAGCCACCAATCACTTAGTATGTGTTCACCACAGCCCATATTGTTATTACAGTGAATCCTTATAATACATAGCAAGAATTCCTACTGTATGAAACATTCGTCGACAAAGCCTATCCTCTTTAAATTTAAAAGTGACCGACTGAGTACTTATAGAGACATTATAATATCGTGAAAAAATATATTTAGGTTTACTAAACATAGCAACTGCATACTCAGTGCTTATGGTTTCTTAAATATAAGTGTTATAAAGCAACGTAATCACAGAAACCTAACCTAATACCATTGCAAATGTTTAATTTTACGTGCCACCAATTTTCTTGATTAGTTTAGAACAGCTATATCATTAGTATTTACTAACCTAGGCATTTAAGAGTAAAAAGCAGAAGCAATTCTTACGATGAATTTTCGGAAAACTTTAGGGAATTCTCCTATTACATCGAAGGGCCCGGAAATCAATCTTGCACTGGGACCCTTTCGCACCTAGCTACGCCGCTGGGA
>NW_022716075.1:962096-971855 GCF_011630105.1 Anneissia japonica
AATTCTTTCCCCACCCCTTGACAAATGCATCCTCTGAAAGTGCCTAAAATTCTCAAATTCTTTGCGCGCATTTCTTGTTACGGTAGGCCAGTTTCCTCTATAAATTGCACATTTTAGGGAGTTTTCATCAATTCCTTCGAATTAGAATTAAAAACACAAAAATATTTTGCGCGCCTCGCGCGCATTTTATAGGGCTTTTTAGGTTTATCCTTTTAAGTTATTTAAACACATAATAGTCCCAAACTCAAGAAAGACAAATTTAAGATAGATCGTTTAAACCTAAAAGAAGGGCCTTAATGTGTATTGATGGTGAAAGAATATGTTTGTAAGAAATAAAACCATGATGAAAATGCTTATATTCAGTTTCAAACACACGTGTGTGGCCTATATTATAAATAAGATAAGTCATGTCGTATTGTTTTCTATATGGGGAGTGGGGTGGGGTGTGTATGGTTAATTACTAACCTGAAAAATAAATACCCACTCTGACCCAAGACCCCTGTTATGTGCCTGGTGTTAGCGCCAATGTGTGCCCTTGTGCGGACAGAGCATGTGCCACACCCCCCCCCCTCTGAAGCTTGAAACCTTGTTTTTGCAAAATAAATTGATGCAATTTGCTATTATAGGCCTAATCAATAAATTCCCCATCAACCGATATAACCTTAAACATTCTTGGAATACTGATGTCGTGCACACCCTTCAGTGTGAAATGTGGCCCTCTTTGCAAGCACATCTAACATTAATACATTATGCTAATTTTCATCTTTGTAAGCGCATAAGACAGTGCAAATTATTTCTGTGACAGTCTTTTGAAGTGCGTAAAGCTCCATTTTATCCCATGCATAGTCAAAACATTGGGGGGATGATACAATGGACCACCCTTCCCCCCTTGTCAAATATTGGGGGATATATACCCATCTCCCCCCCCCCCGGATCTACCTACGCCTATGTGGCTATCGTCGCTCAGCACCAATTCCGCCTTCTTCCCCGTGGTCGTCATCATCATCATTATTATAATATTATTACCGTATTCTTACAAAAGTGAATTTACTAGTATTAGAAATACATGTCTTACCACGCCCTGTACTTTGTGAAATGTTTGAGAACAAATCGAAATAGAGGTGCTACAAAGCTTCTCTATCGAACTAAATTGTTTTTCAATAAACGTTCTGTAGTTCCATTAAATTATTCTCGTTTGTTTACATGTGATGACATTATGTAATCCAATGTCACACTGTCAGAACATCCAACTAAATTTCGGAGTAAGAAGACTTTGGGAATGGCATACATCTTTATTGGTCCAATGAATCATGATGAAGGGACTGAAGTTGATCGAACAATTGAATTAATATTGGGCAACCCAGACAAAGTTCAATTGTGTTTTCGAAACGTTAACGGGGTGGCATAATAGGGACGTGATTAGTTGCTGCAAATTATCGTCCTATTGATTAATTTTGGTATAAAGCTTAGCAATAGTATCGACATGTTTTCATTCCCACAACAATTAACATAGGCATAGACCACATAATGACGCATTATATTATATCTGCGTTGCAGACTATTACCAGGCGTTAAGCTGAGCACTTTTGTCTACCCAATCTATGTTCAACAATTTGATTTAGCGCAAACCTTGATAAACACGCTCGGAGCTGCCAACGCTAATAACTAGACGGTTCTCTATCACTATACCCCTAGTGTAGCGTTATCGATTATACAGGTAAGTTAACAATCTGTTGCGAATATGGTGTTAGGACTAGGAATATGTCAAATGGGCTTATTTTATTTATTTAGTGGGCATTATATAACGTCTATCTAGGCCAAGATATTGAGCGCGCGGTTTAGTAGACCACCGGTAGGGGTCCCGGGTATATCCTACCTGGCAGAATGGCACCATCTCGTTTTTGTAATTCACTATTTTATTTGCCAGTTTTAGTCCTCCAGTTGCTGAACAAATCATAAATGACAGAACAAATTGTTCTAACAAAGCAATCACAAAACGGGAAAAAGAGCATGTATCTTCTACATCACTCGTGCTTACAAATAAGAGCTAATCAGCAGTTAGGAAATCCGGAATAGGCCTATGATAAATTTCCTAATCTATGCTGGTCTATAAACGATTAACTTGTGATATTACACAATATTATTTATATTTCTATTTAAGACATGTAGGCCTAGTAGTTTAACAATTGATTTGATTTTACTATTTCGCTAGATCAAGATAGGTCTGGCGAATGTACGGTGACCGATTCTGCACAGTAGACCTACAAAATGTTTAGTGGGGAGGATGGTTTCTTTTCAAACTTATTCGGTTCAAAACCAGAGAAAGGTGTTACCAAACAGAGGGGTAAGTCGAAAGATAGGTACCACGAGGACCCACCGGACATTCCGGGTGGCTACGATTCGGAAGAGGAGATCAGGATATCACACACTCACCATCATCACACACATGAGGAAAAATCAGACGGTGCGAAATCAACTTTACAGAGCATATTCAAACCATCGTCAGATGAACAGCCTCATAAAAAAGATAAAGGTGATGGCCTAATCTCAAACATGTTAGGTACGAAAGAGAAAGGTGTTACCAAACAGAGGGGCAAGTCCAAGGATAGATACCACGGAGATCCACCACACATTCCTGGTGGTTACGATTCCGAGGAAGAGATTAAGATTAGACATACTCACCATCCCCCATCTAAGGAAAAATCAGGCGATGCAAAAACTAAATTACAGGGCCTAGGCCTATTTAAATCTTCTTCCGATAAGAAACCTCATAGAGACAATGCTTATTTAGCAGAACATGAATCTCAGCCTAACAAGTCACGCGCAAAAGGTGGTGGCCGAGAGACGCCTAAAAAGTCAACATTTGGGACGTTATTTGGAAGTGGCAACGATGCTAAATCAACAAAGAAAAAATCTCAAGATCGCTATCACCAGAAAAACCCGTATGAAAAGTACGAAAAAGAATCAAAAGGAGGACGTGGTGGTAGTGGTGGAAGAAAAGTAGAAGGTGGTGGATGGTGGTCCGGTGGCGGGGGTGGTGGCAGCAGTGGGGAAGCAAAATCTGGAAAATCGAAAGGGCGTTCGGCAGGAAGGGTAAGTTAAAAAATAACGTTTTGTGAAAAGCAGACTCAATTGACAGATTGAAATTGATTTTTTAAAACTGATTAGAATAGAAATTAATCGTAATGATACGGAACCAACTCATGTCAGTAATACATCATAGACATAACCCCACCCCAGTAAACCCACAAAAACCTAACTGCTCGACAGCTTGATAGACAATAAAAACAAACAAACAATATCGGGACCTAATTGGATTTACAAAACGACTGGGTACCATCTACAGTTTTTCTTAGAATAGAGAAAAGTGAGGGGCGTAAGCGTAGTAATGATGGGAAAGAAGAAGGACCGAGACTCTCCCAAAGATATTGCGTCATAGATGCAATGGAGATAAATATGCTAATTATTATTTATCTATATAATAATTATTCCTACTAACTGTTATGGCTATTTAAACGTGTACAACGTTTAATCTTATTACAAAAATCATGATGGAATCAAATTATCCTCATCAACAATAACGTTATCTTTATTATTATGATTTTAATCTTTATTATTTCTGTATTATCATCATCATAATCAACAATATTGTTACAATAATTATCAATATCATCATTAATATTATAGTTTTATTATCAAATTATTATTAAATTGATCATTAGTATCACAGTCTCATTTAACACTTCCTCTCATTTTTTTTCTTTCTAGCAATCTAAAGGTGGAAGTAGTGGTTTCAGTCTCCCTTCATTTTAAGTTCGTCAGAGTCACGTGCTTATCAATATGTGCATCAAATTTCAGAAATCAGCAGCGAGTGTGATAGTGGCTTAAGTTCGACAAAAGGGGTCACGAGTTCAGACATTAAAACACGTTTATAAAGCCGATGACACACTCATCGGTGGCAATCGTCTCTCCTCCCCCCAATCACGGCCAAGTAGTTAAAAATCACCTCAAATCACCTTATTTTGCTAGCTATCACCCCTCACCAGTCATCGAGCCACACATTTGACCTCCACGCACCCCCCCCCCCCCATTTCAAGACTCCTAAGACTGCTACGCTCTTATGATCGATCGAAGGTCAGTCAGCTGACGGCCGTCTGCAAAACCAGCTGATGAATTAAATCCATCGCGGCTTTGTCGTCGGAGCACTTGACGACGCGGCATCGAATGCTGATTTTCGGCGGCAGTAATGTTCAAGCGGATCTTAGTTAAAACCGATCGGTCGCGGTCCTGTTGCCACTGCATTGCCTCGCCGCTTGCTCTGACCATGACGATCGACGCCATGGCTGACACACTGTGTACCCGGTGTTACTAGTATAGGATGATGTACTATGTGTATAAGTCAAAATACTTCCACCTTATTAAACTAATTGTATAATGTATCAATCAAATTTATGTTCAAAATGAATTTTGTGATAGGCAGTTAGATACTGACACCATATGGCAAGCTGTGAAAAATTCATTGGCCGACCTTGCACCTAAGGCTCTGTCCACACTATGCAATTGTATGTGACAAATACCTGAAATTCGCCCATATATGGGTATGACATGACATCATCGTGACTATATTTGGATGTGATATGACATCATCATGTCCATAGGCCTCTATGGGCAATTCACACAAATTTGTCACATAAAACTTGATGGTGTAAGGCTCTGTCCAGACTATCAAATTATAATTGATAGTTTGATGTGACGTCATGCCAAGTATCGTCATAATGACATCACATCACAATGACTATATATGAAAGCGCTTAAATAAAGATTTAATATTCAATGGTGTTGGTTTTACTATTCTGTTGGTCCTGGTTATTGTTAATAGATTTTTTTAAAAGTTTTTCATTTTTATAATTTTAATTTTGCATTTTTCTGTATTCTCTTATACTTTTTCTATTCCGTTCATATAAAACCCTAAATAAAACTTGTTATTATCATATGGGTAGCAGTTGTATTCTTTTTAAGTTAATTCATTAAAATATACATAAATACATACGGCTCTAGAATCTTGAAGTCTGTAGATTACACGGTCAATCCCCAGTAGCAGACAAATTTTATATAAGCCTATAACTTGGTACTATTTCTATCTTCTGTATAATTTTTCTGTGGCAATTGAGTTGAAGACATTTGTTGTGATAAATGCAGGCAGTA
This sequence comes from Anneissia japonica, assembly GCF_011630105.1. NCBI lineage: Eukaryota > Metazoa > Echinodermata > Crinoidea > Comatulida > Comatulidae > Anneissia > Anneissia japonica. The sequence continues at coordinate 967,302 of NW_022716075.1, forward strand.
GGTAGACATATTATTATAAATGGGCGATCATATACCTCCATGGTCAAAGTTAAGAAAAAGATATAAAACGTAGAGGGCTCACTATAAAAGTTTATTGAAAGTATCTTTCCAACTGTTAATGTTTTGCTACATTTTATTGCTGTAGGTCTTAGGAAGACGACTACGATATAAAAATCATCCTTTGGTGCGGTATTTTCAATGTATAAGGTAATTAAACTATTCAATTTGCCACGGTAAAAGGTATTCAATAAAATTGAATAAGCAGAAATTAGCGTCCTTATTTAATTACACATTATTTTGAACAGATCCTTTAATTGCAGACGTCGGTTTCGATGGTAATATCCATAACTTCACAATTTTATCTATTGTGATTGTGATGTGTTTGCGTCAGGAAAGTGATGTTTTGTCCTACCTGACGTGTTATTGTATTGAATACTCAGTACGTTTCCAAATACGTGCGAAAACAAAAAATCGTGTGTGTGTATGTGTGTGTGTGTGTGTGTCTCTCTCTCTCCCTCATTCTGCCACAATGAAAGTGCAGTTAAAATGTCAGGTCAAAGTCATACATTTTCTTGATCTCAGTGATGATTTTGCAATCTACCAACAACCTGTTTCGGTTTTTTAAGACCAGTATTTTGAAATTGCATCAAAAGCATATTTCTTTACATCAATTCCTGCGTAATATTTCAGACTACCGAGGGTTACACCGGTCACTCCCATGACAATCAACGCTTTCAATGCATTCGTACTCAACTTAAAACCAGGTAACCTAAAAAAAAGGAAAGAATGTATTTCATTTTTTCCCTTATACTGGGTATTCTGTTCAGTAGATATCTACTAGTACAGTCAAGTACAGTACAGTCAACTACCGGTAACATAACAAAGCTCGGGGCGTGGAGTTGTCGTGAGAAAAAGTCCTGTTGCCACGTACATTGAGCACAGCACCCTGGGATTGGAAAGCAAGAATCTTGCCCCCACGCTATTCAACTCTACTTAACACACATTTGGACTGGTTTGTCCCTGATGAATGATTACCGTTAATAAGGTAAGTGAATCCCATTATAGGCCTGCACTGATTTATTGTTAAAGAGGATGAATTATGCAAACCGTTAAACATTGCTAACCTGTATGGGATCGTGGCGTTATAAAGCTTAGAAGAGACTTTTTGTTGAAGGTATACATTTCTGTACATTTCCACGGTTCACTACGATTCGAGTGCGAACATTTTAATAGGCCTAATCAATATTATTATTATTATTATTATTATAACTTGTACCTGTCATCTGCGCTGCGACTATATCCTTCGAAATACAAATGACGTCCATATATATACACAAGACTCACGACGCTGGCAGCAACTACATTAAACAAAAAAGGGGGGAAAAAAATCTGTTAAGCATGTTTGATTCGCAAATTGTGATATCAAATGACGACAAAATTAACCAACCACTGATAGTGCCTAACTTTAGGCCTCTTCAATGGCGGATTCAGATTGTTTTCCGGGAATCTATGGTTCGATCCGAAGGAGGTATAGCATATGGTAGAAAGATGAAGCCTTTGGAGTGTTACCTTAACTATGGTTTGGGTCCAGAGTTTTTTTTAGCCATTTAACGTTCTTACCTAATTGATTTCACACTTAGTGATTATTTGGCTGCTGCCGGGGTTTGCATTCGTCACTCTCTTAAAATCTGTTAAATTACTGTGATGTACAAATCATGATTTATAGGCCTACGTATCACCGTTAACTTACTTGGATGAAAAAACAACGAAGCGACTGTGTGACTCGTCAAGAAGATCGGGGCGAACTCAATACTATTTTGCCTGTTGATAAATAACACACAAGTTGTGTGGAAGTGAATTACAGTATATAGGCCTACAATTTTAAATAAATACATTTAATAGATCTAAAAACCTAAACAATTTCAATGACGTATGTATTCGAATACCGGAAACTCCCTGGGCCGTTTATTGTTGAAAAAGGTTTTTATGAGGCGTTTATTCGAGAAGGTGTTTATTCAAATAAATACGTATGTAAATTGTTTACTTTTATAGACTTAAGTAAAGTGAATAGCTTTTAATTAATAAATATAATAGATAGTATTTTTATCATCAATTACCCGCCACATAAATAATAACGTTCCTATATAATTGAATAATAATTTAATTGACTATACAGTAATCAAGTCGTTGTGCGGGTACATTCTATTAATAGAGGTTAGGCCTATGCATATCGCAAGATGATGATGAATACCTAATTTTCATAGTAATTATAAAACGTTTTTAAGTCAATTAAAAAACTAAATTGCTTTTACTTCTGTCGTAATGGAAGTTGATAATTTCTTTGCTACTATGAACAATTTTATTTTTTTACTTTTAGGGGATTTTTTCTGTCAAAGAGATTACACCGTATACACGATATATTTAACAAACCATTGAGAAATTGGTCGAAAAAATTGAAATTACAATAGGCCTATTACACAGAATGTAGATGTTAGAAACATTACCCCTAGAGGAATTAGACTATAATATTGATTGTTCAATTTCAAAGTAAGTGAATTATGACCCAATTTGGGCCAAATTTTCATTCCATTGATTTACAGGCGTTTTATTGCAGAAATTATTAAACTGATTATGAGCCGCTAAGTCTGTGCAAATAAAAATTGTATTATTATATGTTTGTTAAAATGAAATTTTTCAATGAAAGGTATTAACTAGCAAGTAAATAATTCAAACATTAAATTCAGTTAATTCATAACGGCCTTATGAACATGACTGACTGAACGTGGACTTACTGAGCGCGTAGCGTTCGTGTGAATCCTGGGTCACCATCTGTTTCCGGTGGCTTAATCGAAAGAAACAATCTGGCATTATGAACATATCAAAATAAGTTTATTCAAGATTAACAAGGCTTACGTAGCTCCGTCAATCCCATGATGTACTATACTACAATATGTATTCTGCAATCCATGTATTCTGTGATCTCATAACGTGATTTCGTTTCATTTTTCATGTCATTTATTTATTCGACCATAAACAATAAAAAGAACAATAACAACAAGAAACAACAAAACGATGGTCAGGGACATCTAAAGCAAATAAATTACTGTACCTCAAAAGAGTCAGCTGCCCCTTAAACATGAAGTAACATGAATATTGCACACAATAGAAAGGGGAATAAAAATGTATAAAAAGCCCTAAACAATTAAAATAATTAATTATTAATCTATATTGCAAATTAACAACGTTCCTTTAAGACTACAACAATATTTTAAGATTATTTAATAGATGAATTGATTGAATTATTACGGTTTCTATACATAATTTAATAAAATTATGGTACAAGAGAAAAAAATATGCCTACATGAACATTGCACACAATAGAAAAGGATATAAAAAAAATATTATTAATTATTGATTTATATTGCCAAACACGGTGGAACAAGTTAACAGTGGAACTTCTAAACGGAAGAGTACTGGCATATTGGTCTAAATAAAAGGGAATCAGGATTACTACAATTAACTAAGGGATGCATTAGATAGGTGTAGACGAAATATAATGTATTTATATTATACCACCGGTGCCATTCACAATCATCCATGTCACATTAACTAATTAAATGTCTTGACCAACACTTCCAATTTAGGCAAATTTACATTGTCGGAAGAATTAATTTTATTGTTGAATTTGTCCAAATAAGATATAATATGTGGAATTAGCTGTTGACGAGCATATTTTAATTAAAATGGACACTGTCGATGAAACCTCTGTCAGCAAGCTGTCTGTTGACGAAACATCCTGTCAGATAGCTTCAGAGAGGCTGTCTGAACATTATTTACAAGAGACACAATGGATCACAATACAATTAATTATCAAACCATTTACAGATTTACTTCTAAGAAGACTTTGAAGATTTACATGCATATAATTAATAAGCAAAATTTCCTATAAAAAAGTGTCATGTTTCATTGCTTCAAGTACAAAATAAGTAATTTAACCACAAATTTTCCACTTGTCAATTCCTCAATTCTGTTTATCACAGTTTTGTGTTTGTGGTTCGAAACACACACTATACTATTATACCACTCAGTCATACCAGGGAACAGCTGGTTAAATTACTTGTAATTTAACTGTTCCCTGGTCATACCGGTAATAAATATCAATTCACCATTCATGCTTTATCATTACTATTGTCACCATGGGATTTCATAAATACCGTAAACCTCGATTTAAAGTTTAATGGACTTAATCACGAGATGAAGCCCATCTTGCATTGAAGCCCCCTCTTTAGTTTGTAAAATTAGCCTAAAAAAAAGCCCATGGGTTTCTTTTCAAGATAGCATAGGCTTTTTTTTTCGAGACAGTATACACTGTACATGAATTCCAAAAAACAAAATAAATTGAAAACTAGCTTGGTTTATACAGTAGTTTTGGTGATTTAATGCCAGTTAAATACACTCCATGATACAGATTGACAATGACCTTATTTATTGTTTCATAGTACGTATTCACAAAATTCACAGCATTCATTTTGAAAAGAAGCTCACCCCTCCCCC
>NW_022716075.1:972531-991773 GCF_011630105.1 Anneissia japonica
CAGTATCGGTTCGGAAGCAATGTTGTATATTGGTGAAACCAAGCGTAGATTGGGAGATAGATTTGTGGAATATTTACGTTCTAATAAACTTAAACTTATCATTTATCATTACTATTGTCACCATGGGATTTCATAAATACCGTAAACCTCGATTTAAAGTTAAATGGTCTTAATCACGAGATGAAGCCCATCTTGAATTGAAGTCCCCTCTTTAGTTTGTAAAATTAACCTCGAAAAAAGCCCATGGGTTTCTTTTCAAGATAGCATAGGCTTTTTTTTTTCGAGACAGTATACACTGTACATGAATTTCAAAAAACAAAATAAATTGAAAACTAGCTTGGTTTATACAGTAGTTTTGGTGATTTAATGCCAGTTAAATACACTCCATGATACAGATTGACAATGACCTTATTTATTGTTTCATAGTACGTATTCACAAAATTTACAGCATTCATTTTGAAAAGAAGCTCACCCCTCCCCCACCCACCTCTCCCCCACCCACCTTGTTACTTTGCAAAATTAGCCTCGAGAAGAAGCCTATATCGAAAAGAGAAGCCCATCCAAAGTTGGCAAAAAATAGAAGCCAGGGCTTCAATTCGAGGTTTTACGGTATCAACGTACGATAGGCCTTTAAGTAACAGTAGTTCAACATTGCTTTAACAGTAGAACTTTACTATCAGCTGGGGCGAATACATGATTTGGTGGTAGGGGTGCGTGAGAGTCCACACGACCTCACGCCCACTGTAGATGGGGCTGAGATGCGAACATTTTGAAAGTATTGACCTCTATGTGCCCGGAAATTGCACTCATACCTTAAAAATTGTACAGGTACTATGTACCGTACAAATCAACAACACAATAAAAAAAAATGTTTCTTAATACAATTTGGAGTGGGGGGGGGGGATCTCATCGTTGCAGCCCCTGCATCCGCCCCAGATTATTACTGCGATTCCATTATTATAAAGAAAAGTAATACGTTATCAGAATAGAATAATTCTTTCACGATTTAAACAGTGATCTACTAATTCTTATAGGCCCTAATGAACTTTTAGCTCTATAAACATATAATATATGGAAGTTTCAAATTCAATGCTCCGAACATAACTTAACTTTTGATATCTGTAAGCTGTGCACAATATTCGGTACTAGAAAGGTTTTGGACACGTGACCGAAAAATAAATAATCTAAATATGCCACTTGTGACACATCCAACCATTAACATGTTAACAAAAAATGCCGGCAAATCGTCCCGTCGGTAAACTGGCATTCAGTGAAATGTGGTGTCGGCAAAAAGTCGTGTCGGCGAATGATATTTCGGTCAATAGTATATAGGCCAAATGTCTGTCGGTGAAACGTCAGGCCACGAAAATTAATCATCTAAATATGCCACCTGGTGGCACATCTATACATTAATACGTTCACAAAAAGTGTCGGCGAATTGTCTGTCGGGCAAATTGTCTGTCGGGTAAATTGGCTGTCGGCGAATCGTCCTGTCGGCAAACTGGATTCGACGAAATGGTATTTCGGTCGATAGTCTGTAGGCCAAATGTGTGTCGGCGAAACGTCCGGCCACTATCGAGGATATTTGCAAAATATTAAAACATCGTCGCGATATAGGCCTAGTCCCCATTTATCGTTTCTGTATAACATTTAGGGGGTATGATCATGGTATACGACGTCGATCACCATGAGAAGATCGTCGTAATTAGTTCTAGTTGTAAATTGTTTATCAGTTGATTATGATAAGACCTTTAATTTTCGGTTCGAAATGTTTTTTTTAATTTTTTTTTAATGTAATTTAACTGTTCCGTGGTTACAGCATGGAAGTAAATATTAGTTTAGGCCTACATTGAATTGTTATCGCATGACAAATGTTGTTGGCCTCAAATGACAACTATAAGTCAACTCATTAGGTCCAGACATGCATAATATCTATACACATGTGTAGTTATCAGATAAAGTAAATGTAAAAAAACTCAGAAAGCTGGAGACAGAAACACAGCCATCCCACTGCTTTTAGTTGTTGCGTGGTCCTTGTCCTTCCACCTTTAAATTAGGTAAGTCAAGATGACCATATATTTTTTTTATCAGTGCATTAGATAGAGCTATGGGAAGTAGGCTGGTTTCGGCCTGGGGTACGGGAATTGAGAATGCATTTATTTTTTTATATTATTTTTTTTTATAACCCTGTAACTTAGCAGAACTAATTTGACTCCGCGGGCCAACGGGAACGCGCGGGCATACGGTACAGCCTATGCCCATATCGTCGCTCACATCACGAACTAACACAATCAAAGTAGGTTGTGTTAGTTCGTGAAATCACAGTAGCGCGTCAAAACTAGCGCGTATTGGTTGTCAAGCAATTTTGTATTCTTTACTACACAAAAAGTCCTTAACAACAACAGCGCGTATTTTGACGCGCTTTTTTGATTTCACGAACTAACACAATTGAATCTAATTGTGTTAGTTCGTGATGTGAGCGACGATATTGGGCTTGGTGATTATACACCAATACTCAGATTCTAACTCCAGTCAAAAATATTTTCTAGTTAAATTCTAGAAAATTAAATAAACGTCAATTTTTTTTCTGAAATGTGACAGTAAACTGTGAGGGAGGGAAACTATATGGGAAACATTAAAAGTGCAGTTATCCACCAAATAGAACTGGTTCTGGTTCTGGTACAGCGGCACCTTACTCAAGATGAGCTTCACTCGAGTGAGGTTGGTCATGACACTTAATGATTGGTTCTTAATTGCTATCACGGTAATGGTATATACGAAATATGCCTATGATAGATAAAATAAAAGGAAAAAATAACTAGGCCTAGTAGACAAATAGACCTTTCAGGGCATCTTGAGTAGCAAGAAGACAAAAGGGGTAAAAAGAAACTGCTAACATACGACAGAATAATTCAAGATTTAAACATTTTATACTTGTTAAGTGATTTGACAATGAGTAATTCAATGTTTTATTTCAATGTCTGAAAGTTTATTTAGATTTTACCGGCTCATTAAATTGATGAAATGTTTTAAAAGTATTCACGTAAGCCAATCAATGTCATATTCAATTTTTTGTTTTAGCTCAATGTGATCTGAGTGTTACCTATCAGTAACTTCTAACAATGGCAGAAAGAGGTTGTGGCAGTGGAATATGGCAGCTTCCTAATAAGCTAGTTCTGGAACAACCGAACGATTATCTTTACCATCTTGGTTTCTCAAAAAATGACAATCTTCAAGAACTTTTTGGAGACACTAAGGTAAATGAACAGCTAAAAGTAACACAATTTAAGCATGTTTTCTGATAGCTCTATTGTAATAGATTACCCTTGTAACATATATTTAGAGGTAAGGCTGTCCAACGGGCGTGTAAAAAATTAAAATAATTAAATGAATCTGATCTAGAAGCAAGCACAGCGCAGTAAAAGGGGTTATCGAATTTATAACACACAATGAAATAAAGCATAGGGTCAGTCAGAGGTTGTAATGTAGGACCCCTAGATATTGCATAACATTATATAAATCAAATATACTTTTTATCAGCAAGATCCTAATGATATAAGTCATCCTGAAACCTGGACCAAATTCCGTCTCGACATGGGGTGTTTTAAAATGTTTTAATTTGTTCTTATCTGTTAGTTTGTGTGCATGGGAGGCAGTGTAAATCGAATGAGAGCATTCGCCGAGTTGATGCAGGACCACCTAAAAATGGACGAAACACTAGTGGACTTGTGCGAAGAAAGAAATAAAGACAGATTTTGCATGTACAAAGTTGGCCCAGTGCTGTCGCTAAGTGTAAGCATAATTATATTAATAATACTGCTACTAACTATTACCACTACCACTACTACTACTACTGGTAAAAATCGTAATAAAAATAATATAATATTTTTAATTTGCACATGCAAACCGAAGTAAAGGGTTGCACATTAAGATAATCACTGAACAAGTTAGGGTCCATGATGACGTGAAATATGTTTTGTAAAGCAGTTTCACTATTGTGTGCCTCAAATGGGTTTGGAGCTTAAATTCTTTCCCTCTAGATACATGTCTTTGCCTACGAACACATATGATAGGCCTAAAAGTTAATCTGTCGATTATTTAATTGCGAACTTCTTTTAGGTAAATAAATAACGTTTACAAATTGCATTGTTCTGACTGCACATAGACCTACGTCTTTTCCTATGTGATGAGGTAGAAAGAATAGTATTTTTATATATCGTTCTTCTGGCAAGAAAATACAAAATACATTATAACAAAAAAATTAAAACAAAATACAGTACTAATGACAAAACTAATAACATGGCAATTAATTACAAAGAAACTCAAATTAGTGCGAAGGAATAGCAAAAGCGCAAAGCCACTGTCACCCAATAAGGATGTGCTATATTCCGCACAAAAAATGAATAAATAAAAAATAATCATCAAAAGAGTGCAGAAATTACAAAAGAAAAAACATTGGTAATTAAGTTAAATTTAACATTGTCATTATAAAAAATTATTATATATTTAATTATACGGTAATTATTCTTTTACAGCATGGGATGGGAATGGGGTCACTGTCAATTCTTTTACACGAAATCGTAAAGCTTCTTTATTATGCTAACTGCATGGATGTTGTCATGATACGTATCGGTAGCTCTGGAGGTGTTGGAGTGGATCCTGGTACGGTGGTTGTCACAGAGGGCGCCTTCAATGAGATGTTTAAACCGGTGTACACCATTGTGAGTTTATTTTGCTTATTAGTAGTACGAGCCAGTGTGTACCTGACCAACACTTTAAAAAAGCTCATTTAACACCCAATGTTTACATAACTCTCCAATTACATGGAATGATCATTTAAAATCTCTTTATTAGATAGTGGAGATGATTTCGTAGTGAGAAAAAATAAGCCTGGAGAGACAGGAATTAAAATGCAAGACCCCGGGACTGGAAGCCAACACCTTAACCATTAAGCTGTTCAGCTCCACTTAGATTCCTTAATTATGAGGATAAGAATTGGTGTATGAAGGAGTTTTAAACCATAAAACAAAAACACATTAAAGTAATTACCTCATAATTTTATGTAGCTCAATAAATTTTTGTCCAGTCTTAAGAAAAAATGTTATTATGTTATTATTAGTCCCTATATTTTTGTTTTGGAAAATTTAGTTTACAACAGTCTATTTCATTTCACTAATTACCTTTTTCAATTATGTTTCATCTAAATATATTTTATACGGCCAAGATCAAAGTAAAAATTTCTGGATGTTCACTAACTTTTAGTAGGCCTACAAAATAGTATGAATGTCACTCCGAAAATGACAAGGCCATTTTTTTTGCTTTTATTTAAAGCATCAACAGCAATAATACATAATACAATGAGACACACTATATAGCCTAGTTAACGTACAAGTTACCAGAAATCCTGATTAATATGCATTTTAAATGAGGCAATTATCCTTTTATGACGATAAAGTATTGTTTACATTTTGTCTCTTATAGTCTTGTTATTTTGGATTGATATTCATACTATTAGATCAAAGTATACTGGGAAAAGTTGTGTATATATACTCATCATGGAAGATGTTGCCTTTTCCGAAGGATACAAAAGAGCTACTAAACCGTATAATAAGAAATGACATATGACAAAGATACACAATACCACCAAGCAGGCCTAAAAAATGTAAATTGTAATGTAAAAAATCATGTTAAAGAAACCCTGAAAGAATTCTGGATCTGGTGGTGGAAAGACACAATTCGAATGTTGTATAAATGGAAATTACAAGACACTGAAAAGGTGTTTGAAAAAATAATCGGAAATTAGAACATATCAAAATATCTGCAGAAGAGTCAAAATATCTCAAATAACATGATTTACCAAAAAATAGGACCATATTCATATCAGGGAAGGAAGCATAAAAAAAGAATAGGAAAACTAAATGCCATTCTCAAAGCCCAAAATGTGTCATACCGTACATACGTAATAGAGAAATACTCATTTGAAGTTCTAACGATTCACTTTTGACTTAACGTCTCAGTATTTTCTGTCCTGACCTCAGTTTCTGTCCCTGTCTTGTACTTGTCTTTTGATATGATTTTGTCTTTTGATATGACTTTAAAAAATAATATCCTACGTTATGTATCAGAAATCCTAGGTGCAATGAATTTAAATTTTCCTTTTGTCAAAGAATCATATAGATAATTAGAATTCTATAGCTTTTCGCAATTGTAACCTAAGTAATTTTTGAATTTTAATAGTTTGCCAGAGATTTTTAAATTGTTTAACTTTTAATCCAAGTGTGCTTTTGGATTACAAACATTTATACAGGAAATCCATTCAGTTATGGTTTCCTACCATTATTCTTATATTATCATCCTGAAACATGCAGTAGGTGTGGCGAAATCTCACAATGTCATGTGTGTGTATGTATGTCAATGTTTTTGCTTTGAACTTTTTATCTTTGCTTATTGATATGGTGGAAATAAATAAGATAATAAAAAAAATGTTGTATTAGGATATCTCAGTTAAAAAATACGAGAAGTGTGTGCGTTGAATTGTGGACATGTCAGAAGATGGGTGTGAAATCCTCTTAAAGTTAAATTGAGCACTGCTTAACCAGCTCCAACACTAACAAAATTTTGAATACCAATATGTAAACAAAACAGGACGAATAATGGTCACTTTATTTCATGAGATCGCTTAACGCTGTCTATTAACATGTACAATATAACATCCATAAATGTATTAGACATGCAAGTGGAATTTAGTTGTGTTTAATGGACTTAACTTTATGGCCATACCCTGTGACGTACCTACTTGGGCGTACATTAAGCTACAGAATAAGTTTGCACCTCCAATGCCGTAGAAAGGATTTTCAATTCAAGAGCGGACTCAATACAAGGGTGTACCAAATTCTAGAGTGGACCAATACCTGAATCATTTTAAAGCGTGCTATTGACTGTTATGCGATTTTTAAATTATATCAATTATTGGTAGCAGAGGAGGTGGATTGGCATTAGGAGAGAGACCAGTCAAACAGGCCAGCCAGGCAGGCCAAGCACCACCCAGATGTAGCTCCTTGTATCTAAATTTGAGAAAAAAAAATTATTTCAATTGTTTATAAATTTAAAAAAGAAGCCATAATTGTGTGTTAAAACCTCCCAAAACAATGTAAAAGAGCCTGATTGATCGAGATTTGCAGTCTAGAATAAAAACAAACCTTCAACTCAGTGAACCATGGTTAGGGCTGATTTAAAGTTTGACAACTCTGGATAAAGTGGATGAAGCCTGATTTTCTCCCCCCTCCACCCCCAATCTAAATTTGCAAGGCTGTGTACAAATAGTGGAGGGGAATGAAGGACACTAATCTTAGAAGTCCCAGAATGATCAGCGATTCTTTTGGGGATGGTCCTCTCCCACCGTCACAAAATATGCAAATAGTCTGGTACTAGGCAGGGCCACCGAGAGAGGGCAGGGGAAAGATCCCAGGGGCCCATAGAAATTGCAGGTAGCAGTTTTTTTCCATATTTTTTTCAAAGATAATAATTACTATCATGCGCCCTCAATAATGTTTGGTTGTCATTGTCAGAGATCTATGGATGGCGGTCCTGGTTTTAAGAATGAGTGCGGCTCACCACGGTATTGGCCCTATTTCAAAGCAAGTTGCAGTCACGAGTCTATTATTATTATACAGATTGCGCGTCAAGGCATTATGTTATACAATTCAAGCACATTATTCAAATTGTCCCCTATTGTACGATATTGTTAAAAGTCATGCCACTGTATAAGTATATATACCAATTATTATTTCCTTGTCAGATGACAGACATAACTACAATAATATTAGTTGACGAGTTTTTACATTAAAACTGCTGTTGAAATAAAACAACGTAAGTAACAACAATAAGTCACTCATTAGGTCCAGACATGCATACTATTTATACACATGTGTAGTTATCAGATAAAGTAAATGTAAAAAAAACTCAGAAAGCTGGAGACAGAAACAGGCCATCCCACTGCTTTCAGTTGTTGCGTGGTCCTTGTCCTTCCACCTTTAAATTAGGTAAGTCAAGAATGCCATATTTTTTTTTTATCAGTGCATTAGATAGAGCCATGAATTGTAATGGGAAGTAGGCTGGTTTCGGCCTTGGGTACGGGAATTGAGAATGCATGTATTTTTTTATATTATTTTTTTTATAACCCGGTAACTTAGCAGAACTAATTTGACTCTGCGGGCCAACGGGAACGCGCGGACATACAGCCTACGCCCATATTGGGCTTGGTGATTATACACCAATACTCAGATTCTAACTCCAATCAAAAATATTTTCTAGTTAAATTCTAGAAAATTAAACAAACGTCAATCTTTTCTGAAATGTGACAGTGTACTTTGAGGGAGGGAAACTATCTGGGAAACATTAAAATTGCAGTTATTCACCAAATATTACTGGTTCTGGTTCTGGTAAGGCGGCACCTTACTACTCAAGATGAGCTTCACTCGAGTGATGACACTTAATGATTGGTTCTTAATTGCTATCACGGTAATGTTATATACGAAATATGCCTATGATAGATAAAATAAAAGGAAAAAAATAAGTAGGCCTAGTAGACAAATAGACCTTTCAGGGCATCTTGAGTAGCAAGAAGACAAAAGGGGTAAAAAGAAACTGCTAACATACGACAGAATTATTTAAGATAAACATTTTATACTTGATAAGTGATTTGACAATGAGTAATTCAATGTTTTATTTCAATGTCTGAAAGTTTATTTAGATTTCCCAGCTCATTAAATTGATGAAATGTTCTTTGTTTTAAAAGTATTCACGTAATTATTATCTTGGGCTGTGCGCATACGCAGCGGTTGCTCGAAACAAGGGACCGACTAGAGCCTCGATCCAAGAATAAAAAAATTACTAGTAGGGTTCATGGGTACGAAGCGCACCCCACATACTTAAGCACCTTACAACCCATAGGCAGGCATGATCAATGTCCAACTCAAGCACAGAACAAGTAAAGAAATCAAAAGAAGCAGTGGCAAAGTTTGGAATTATAAATACAATAATGCAACAATAAATAAAATAATAATAAAAAATAAAGCCTTCATGGCTTAGTATGGCCCAACATTTTAGGAATTAGCAATCAAAATAACGTTTGGAAAGCCAATCAATGTCGTATTCAATTTGTTGTTTTAGCTCAATGTGATCTGAGTGTTACCTATCAGTAACTTCTAACAATGTCAGAAAGAGGTTGTGGCAGTGCACAATGGCAGCTTCCTAATAAGCTAGTTCTGGAACAACCGAACGATTATCTTTACCATCTTGGTTTCTCAAAAGATGACAATCTTCAAGAACTTTTTGGAGACACTAAGGTAAATGAACAGCTAAAAGTAACACAATTTAAGCATGTTTTCTGATAGCTCTATTGTAATAGATTACCCTTGTAACATATATTTAGAGCTAAGCCTGTCCAACGGGCGTGTAAAAATTAAAATAATTAAATGAATCTGATCTAGAAGCAAGCACAGCGCAGTAAAAAGTGTTATCGAATTTATAACACTTACACAATAAAATAAAGCATAGGGTCAGTCAGAGGTTGTAATGTAGGACCCCTAGATATTGCATAACATTATATAAATCAAATATACTTTTTATCAGCAAGATCATAATGATATAAGTCATCCTGAAACCTGGACCAAATTCTGTCTCGACATGAGGTGTTTGAAAATGTTTTAATTTGTTCTTATCTGTTAGTTTGTGTGCATGGGAGGCAGCGTAAATCGAATGAGAGCATTCGCCGAGTTGATGCAGGACCACCTAAAAATGGACGAAAAACTAGTGGACTTGTGCGAAGAAAGAAATAAAGACAGATTTTGCATGTACAAAGTTGGCCCAGTGCTGTCGCTAAGTGTAAGCATAATTATATCAATACTACTGCTACTAACTAATACCACTACCACTACTACTACTACTGGTAAAAATCGTAATAAAAATAATATAATATTTTAAATTTGTACATGCAAACCGAAGTATAGGGTTGCACATTAAGATAATCACTGAACAAATTAGGCTCCATGATGAGGTGGAATATGTTTTGTAGAGCAGTTTCACTATTGTGTGCCTCAAATGGGTTTGGAGCTTAATTCCTTTCCCTCTAGATACATGTCTTTGCCTACGAACACATGTTGATAGGCCTAAATTAATCTGTCGATTATTTAATGGCGAACTTCTTTTAGGTAAACAAATAAAGTTTACAAATTGCATTGTTCTGACATATACCTACGTCTTTTCCTATGTGATGAGGTAGAAAGAATAGTATTTTTATATATCGTTCTTCTGGCAAGAAAATACAAAATACATTATAACAAAAAATAAAAAAAAAATAAAATAAAAAAAAAGGATGTGCTATATTCCGTACAAAAATGAATAAATAAAAAATAATCATCAAAAGAGCGCAGAGATTACACAAGAAAAAAACATTGGTAATTAAGTTAAATTTACATTGTCATTATAATAAATTATTATTTATTTAATTATACGGTAATTATTCTTTTACAGCATGGGATGGGAATGGGGTCACTGTCAATTCTTTTACACGAAATCGTAAAGCTTCTTTATTATGCTAACTGCATGGATGTTGTCATGATACGTATCGGTAGCTCTGGAGGTGTTGGAGTGGATCCTGGTACGGTGGTTGTCACAGAGGGCGCCTTCAATGAGATGTTTGAACCGGTGTACACCTTTGTGAGTTTATTTTGCTTATTAGTAGTACGAGCCAGTGTGTACCTGACCAACACTTTAAAAAAAGCTCCTTTAACACCCAATGTTTACATAACTCGCCAATTACATGGAATGATCATTTAAAATCTCTTTATTAGATAGTGGAGATGATTTCGTAGTGAGAAAAAATAAGCCTGGGAGTGACAGGAATTAAAATGCAAGACCCCGGGACTGGAAGCCAACACCTTAACCATTAAGCTGTTCAGCTCCAATTAGATTCCTTAATTATGAGGATAAGAACTGGTGTATGAAGGAGTTTTAAACCATAAAACAAAAACACATTAAAGTAATTACCTCTTAATTTTATGTAGCTCAATAAATTTTTGTCCAGTCTTAAGAAAAAATGTTATTATGTTATTATTAGTCCCTATATTTTTGTTTTGGAAAATTTAGTTTACAACAGTCTATTTCATTTCATTAATTACCTTTTTCAATTATGTTTCATCAAATTATATTTTATACGGCCAAGATCACAGTAAAAATTTCTGGATGTTCACTAACTTTTAGTAGGCCTACAAAATAGTATGAATGTCACTCCGAAAATGACAAGGCCATTTTTTTTTTGCTTTTATTTAAAGCATCAACAGCAATAATACATAATACAATGAGACACACTATATAGCCTAGTTAACGTACAAGTTACCAGAAATCCTGATTAATATGCATTTTAAATGAGGCAATTATCCTTTTATGACGATAAAGTATTGTTTACATTTTGTCTCTTATAGTCTTGTTATTTTGGATTGATATTCATACTATTAGATCAAAGTATACTGGGAAAAGTTGTGTATATATACTCATCATGGAAGATGTGGGGGTGGGATACCTGCATATGTTAGGCCTATAATTAAAGAAACAATTTCACCAGTTTGATTTTTTTCTCAGGCTGTATTAGGCAAGATGGTAAAGAGAAACACAGAGCTGAGTGAGGATCTAATGAATGCGCTGCTGGGTTGCAAACATGAGAGTGACAATTTCAAAGTTGTGAAAGGAAATACAATCGGCACTTTTGGTTTTTACGAATGTATGTGTAATTAGAGATATTATTTTACAAAGGCGGTTCTTGGAAACCAGGGATAGCACCAGGATTTTCCTGAGGGGATGGGAGGGGATTGGATGTTCCCGACGAAGGCCGATGTCCCCGAACACATTTCTTTAACTGCGGATGTTTTTGTTTTTCAAAAGACGCAGTAGTGTGGTCGAGGGTCGAAAAATTATTATGACGTAACCTCGTAAGAGAATCACTTTAAAACTCCCTTTTCAAAAATAAAACGTGCTTTGTAATTAAAAATATGTGCTGGAATCGTTTGCTTGTCACTGAATGTACATAATTGAGTTTTGGTATGTATAGGCCTAATTGCATTAGCTAGGCTATGCGTTTTTCCAGTATTATGCTTGGACATAAATCACTAGAACATCATAATTGAATGATACTAAACAGATATGTGGACACATAGGCCTATATGAAAGTCAAATTTATTTTTGAAGGAATTGGTGCGAAGGTGGGCTCGATGTTTAAGTGAGGGGACGCTAGCTAGTACCTCGCATGTTCTAGCTACACCACTGAATCCGACTAGCATTTTTTTTTTGTGTTAAACATTGTTTTTAAAGGTCAAGGACGCCTAGATGGTGCCGTGTGTGAATATTCTGAAAAGGATAAGATGGATTACCTCCGTCGCGCTTATAAGAAGGGGGTCCGGAATTTTGAAATGGAAGCGCCATGCTTTGGAGCAATGTGCAAAAAAACCGGCATACAAGGTATGAGAATTGCTGTCTCACTAAAATTATATATTTCATTTAATTTTCTAAAGCTTCATTTACATAGGATTCGAAACAAAATTCGGAGCGAGTTTCAGATACGCTGAACGTTAGCGTCCATATTCTTACACACTGATAGGCTTTCCGATCCAAAAATTCGGAATCGGTGTGAGGGAGCTCAAAAATTGATAGGAAATTCGATATCAGTTTTACCAAAAATAAGTAAGAGTATTATTTATCCTGGAGTAATAACTAGGCAGCTTATATACGTTATTATAATTTACTGGTAATGTAATTAAACAGTCTAATCACCCACCACGAGTATTAAAAATAACAGTTTAAAACTAGCTATCGTGTTTAGAAGCTGAGAATTTATAGGCCTATTCCGACGTTTTGAAGAAGTTTACCATTAGATAGTTCATTGACAAACAAGAAATTTGTTTTTGACGATTTGACGATGCCTCTTGCCAAGAGGCGAAACATGTCAAGTCTGTAGGTAAAAATAACATTTACTTATAAAAAAATTGACACTAGATTAACTAAAGGAAAGAAAATTCACAAATAAATGGCCTATATCATCTTGCTCATTTTCAAACAATCCCGTGCACATTACCCAGGGGTTGAAATTTTGTCTTTACTTTATTGAAAATGTGTTTAATGTTTTGAATATTTTAAATTATATTTTCACTCACGAGCCAAATAAAATTACTGGCTGGCCAAATTTGGGCCACGGACCACCTATTAAGAACCAGGCTAATACATAATTGTAAATATATATAATGTATATAATATATATATATATAATATACATAATATATAATATATATAATATATATGTATATAATATGTATATATAGGCCTATGTATATATATATGTATATATATGTGTATATTATATGTATATTATATGTATATTTGTGTATATATAGGTGTATTATATGCATATCTTATACACATCTAGATGTGTATAAGAGACAGATCCTACGCTATGTATCAGAAATCCTAGGTGCAATGAATTTAAATTTTCCTTTTGTCAAAGAATAGATGTGGTTTGTGTGACGTTCCTAGACAGGCTGAAGGGTGACCAAGTGACTGCGACTAACCTGAAAGAAATGGAAACATATCCACAAAAGATTGTGGCTCGATATATAATGAAGCAAATTAACAAAATGTAATTCGCCTTTTCTAAAGGATACAAAAGAGCTTCTAAACCGTATAATAAGAAATGAGATATGACAATGATACACAATACCACCAAGCAGGCCTAAAAAATGTAAATTGTAATGTAAAAAATCAAATGTTAAAGAAACCTGAAAGAATTTTGGATCTGGTGGGGGAGGAAAGACACAATTCGAATGTTGTATAAATGGAAATTACAAGACATTGAAAAGGTGTTTGAAGAAATAATCGGAAACTAGAACATATCAAAATATCTGCAGAAGAGTCAAAATATCTCAAATAAAATACCGTAATTTACCAAAAAATAGGACCATATTCATATCAGGGAAGGAAGCATAAAAAAAGAATAGGAATACTAAATTCCATTTCAAAGCCCAAAATGTGTTATACCGTGCAGACGTTATAGAGAAATACTCATTTGAAGTTCTAATGACTCACTTTTGACTTAACGTCTCAGTATTTTCTGTCCTGACCTCAGTTTCTGTCCCTGTCTTGTACTTGTCTTTTGATATGATTTTGTCTTTTGATATGACTTTAAAAAATAATATCCTACGCTATGTATCAGAAATCCTAGGTGCAATGAATTTAAATTTTCCTTTTGTCAAAGAATCATATAGATAATTAGTATTCTATAGCTTTTCGCAATTGTAACCTAAGTAATTTTTGAATTTGAATAGGTTTGCCAGAGATTTTTAAATTAACTTTTAATCCAAGTGTGCTTTTGGATTACAAACATTTATACAGGAAAGGGTATATTATGGATGGAAGTTATGGTTTCCTACCATTATTCTTATATTATCATCCTGAAACACGCAGTAGGTGTGGCGAAATCTCACAATGTCATGTGTGTGTATGTCAATGTTTTTGCTGTGAACTTTTTCTCTTTGTTTGCTTATTGCTATGATGGAAATAAATAAAATAATAAAAAAATGTTGTATTAGGATATCTCAGTTAAAAAATACGAGAAGTGTGTGCGTTGTATTGTGGACATGTCAGAAGTGGGGTGTGAAATCCTCTTAAACTTAAATTGAGCACTGCTTAACCAGCTCCAACACTAACAAAATTTGGAATACCAATATGTAAACAAAACAGGACGAAATGTTCCTCCTTAACATTTCATGAGATCGCTTAACGCTGTCTATTAACATGTACAATATAACACCCATAAATGTATTAGACATGCAAGTGGAATTTAGTTGTGTTTAATGGACTTAACTTTATGGCCATACCCTGTGACGTACCTACTTGGGCGTACATTAAGCTACAGAATAAGTTTGCACCCCTACTTGGGGGGGGGGGGGTACATTAAGCTCCAAAAAAAGTTTGCACCCCCAATGCCGTAGACAGGATTTTCAATTCAAGAGCAGACCCAATACAAGAGTGTACCAAATTCAAGAGTGGACCAATACCTGAATCATTTTAAAGCGTGCTATTGACTGTTGTTATGCGATTTTTAAACTATCAATTATTGGTAGCAGAGGAGGGGGATTGGCATTAGGAGAAAGGAGAGACCAGTCAGACAGGCCAGCCAGGCAGGCCAAGCACCCCCCAGACGTAGCTCCTTGTATCTAAATTTGAGGAGAAAAAAATTTCAATTGTTTATAAATTTAAAAAAGAAGCCATAATTGTGTGTTAAAACCTACCCAAAACAATGTAAAAGAGCCTGATTGATCGAGATTTGCAGGATGGACCACTCTAGAATAAAAACAAACCTTCAACTCAGTGAACCATGGTTAGGGCTGATTTAAAGTTTGACAAATCTGGATAAAGTGGATGAAGCCTGATTTTCTCCCCACCACTCCACCCCACTCTAAAATTGCAAGGCTGTGTACAAATAGTGGAGGGGAATGAAGGACACTATCCGGATAGTAATCTTAGAAGTTCTAGAATGATCAGCGATTCTTTTGAGGATGGTCCTCTCCCACCGACACAAAATATGCAAATAGTCTGGTACTAGGCAGGGCCACCGAGAGGGGGAAGGGGGAAAGATCCCAGGGGCCCATAGAAATTGCAGGTAGCATTTTTTCCCATATTTTTTCCAAGATAATAATTACTATCATGAGCCCTCAATAATGTTTGGTTGTCATTGTCAGAGATCTATGGATGGCGGTCCTGGTTTTAAGAATGAGTGCAGCTCACCACGGTCTTGGCCCTATTTCAAAGCAAGTTGCGGTCACGAGTCTATTATTATTATAATACAGATTGTGTGTCAAGGCATTATGTTATACAATTCAAGCACAATATTCAAATTGTCCCCTATTGTACGATATTGTTAAAAGCCATGCCACTGTATAAGTATATAGTAATCTTAGAAGTTCTAGAATGATCAGCGATTCTTTTGAGGATGGTCCTCTCCCACCGACACAAAATATGCAAATAGTCTGGTACTAGGCAGGGCCACCGAGAGGGGGCAGGGGGAAAGATCCCAGGGGCCCATAGAAATTGCAGGTAGCATTTTTTCCATATTTTTTCCAAGATAATAATTACTATCATGCGCCCTCAATAATGTTTGGTTGTCATTGTCAGAGATCTATGGATGGCGGTCCTGGTTTTAAGAATGAGTGCAGCTCACCACGGTTTTGGCCCTATTTCAAAGCAAGTTGCAGTCACGAATCTATTATTATTATAAGTATAATACAGATTGTGTGTCAAGGCATTATGTTATACAATTCAAGCACAATATTCAAATTGTCCCCTATTGTACGATATTGTTAAAAGCCATGCCACTGTATAAGTATATATACCAATTATTACTTCCTTGTCAGATGACAGACATAACTACAATCATATTAGTTGATGAGTTTTTACATTAAAACCGCTGTTGAAATAAAACAACGTAAGTAGACTGAAAGTTATTTTTGGGTAGTTAAGACGCTTACCTCTCATTCCAGCAGTAGGGGATACACGTATTCGAAATAGAGGGGTCCATAGAGGTATTTTGACATATTGAGTGTCTAGACCGCCTCAGCCAGCCCATTGTTTTGGCTGAGGTATGAAATGGCACCTGTAAATTGCCGGAAATGGCACTCTAAAACTTGATTTGAATATTATGATTTACTATTTCACTTAATTTTTTATATAATTAAACAAAATGAACAAGGGGGGGGGCGAGGTGGCGGTCCGACTAGCCTATACTCATCGTATAAACGATCGTTTAAACTTGACAAAAAAAAACAGCTTTTCTTATTAGCAGCTCTGCTCCTAAATCCATAGTATTGGTATTATCATGTAGTGTTGGTATATCTGAGCATTGCATCTTAAGGCCATGATCCTCGTTATAGAAGCTATATGCAAATTCACTAGACATAATATACCATAAAGTAGGCTTATTAATTAGTCCTTATATAATAATAATATTTGTAAAATATTGAACAGTATGTTATTTATAGCAAATATTTGTGTTAACAGGTGAAATGAATGTGCATATTATTTCGTGTTTCCTTATCGTTTTAAGTACACGTTCAATCCATGCAAGTAAAGGTAGGCCTATGATCTTTAACTTTTAACTCTATATAGGCATATTACTGTTCTACATACACATCATCATCATTATGACCACCACACCACCACATCATCATTATCACCATCTTTTATCATCACAATTATTATTATTTTTATGTTTATTATGAAACGGTATCATGACCATCAACCACAATCAAATTCTTTACTCATCAATCAATTCCATATAAAAACTAACAATAACAATAACAGATGCAATGATTATATAATAAGTAAAATATGAATATTAAAATAAATGTAGATGATGATATGGACCTTCAGGAGCTTTTGAATAAGAAGCTCATCAAACTAATGTTTTCCTTTTATTTTAATAAATCTATAATAAATAAAAGAATAAGAAAAATAAGAGCTAACCTAAAGAACAAAAAATTTAAACAAAAAATGGATATAAAATCATCATTGAAATTTTCATTAATATTATTAAACAGTATCATATGTTCATTATTATCATTCTTCTCTATTTTCGCCTTCATCTTCCTCTTCATAATAATAATAATAATAATCATTGAAAAACAAAATCATCATCATCGTCTTCTAATATTTCTCATCGAGCTGCGAAGTAAATTACTCGTTACTCCTCAATGAAACATATTTTTTTTATTGATTTTTCGTTTTTTATTTATTGCATATTGGTTTTTTTTTCGTGTTTATTTTTATTTCGGATTACTCGTTGATTTAATTTTTCTTTGCATGGGCTTTACGATTAAAGCACTTTGCTTCTGAAAACGCACATTTTTACAAAATTGTAAAATATAATTATTGTACCGTGTTAGAAAGTACGGAATTGTGAAATAAAGTTACTTACTGATTTGAAAAATAAAACATAATTACTTTACATTTTGAATGGCCGCCATAGAATGTCCGAATATATTTGAGCCCGAAAACGGTAGGTTGGAGATAACCAGCCAAGGCAATTTGCATTTGTCCTCTGCTTCGTTCATGTGTGACCCAGGCTACCAGATACACGGATCTATTAAACTATGCTGCTCGGATGGGGTATGGGTTAACAGTACAACGGTGGCTACTAATTGTGTTCCCGAAGGTGAGTAAATGGACATTTCAGAAGTGTCAATCAAACTTAACAACAGGCCAATCAGAACGGGTCAGTAATACGCGCGTGACGTAAAACAAACACACGTGTTGTGTCCCACAAACGCACGTGTTTGCGTATTATTCTTTAGCCTGGTTCTCACGAGAGCCCTATCCGGATCGGGAGCTAACCGTTAGCACCTGCGTGAGAACGCCCGATCGGTTAGTGCTAACCGTTAGCGGTATCCGGATTCCACTAACGGTTATCAAGCGCAAACGGTTATCAAGTGCTATCGGTTAGCAAGTTGAGCGCGTTTTTATCATCAACCAATCACACGTACGCGTTTACAATTTCCAGTTTCTTATTGACCATTGTTAGGTCCCACAAAAAGACAGTGTTACCTAGGCTATGTTCTCACACGACTGGTAACGGTTAGCAGGATCCGGATCCTGTTAGCGCTAACAGTTAGCTCCCGATCCGGATACTAGAGAGCCCTAGTATCTGGATCGGGAGCTAACCGTTAGCGCTAACCGTTAGCACCTGCGTGAGAACGTCCGATCGGTTAGCGCTAACCGTTAGCGGCATCCGTATACGCTAACGGTTAGCAAGCGATATCAGTTAGAAAGTTGAGGGCGTTCCTATCATCAACCAATCACACGTACGCGTTTACAATTTCCAGTTTCTTATTGGCCTGTGATTCGATCATCATATTGTTGGTATCCGGATCGGGATTTTCTCGCATAGACGCACGGCAGCTAACGGTTAGAAGGATCCGGATCCTGCTAACCATTAGCAGCCGTGTGAGAACATAGCCATAGTCTCTCGTGAGAACCAGGCTAGCAGGATCCGGATCCTGCTAACCGTTAGCAGCTGTCTAAGAGCATAGCCTCATTGCCCCATGAATTATACACGTAGTGCTGTCTACAAAAATCATCTTCCTCATTATAATTATTTTTATCATAAGCCTTATTTTTGTTATTACTATATATATATATATATAT
>NW_022716075.1:992287-992879 GCF_011630105.1 Anneissia japonica
ATATATATCTGCTGCATGGTTGGCTTAAACCAGACCATGTAGACAAGAGTGCTCAATGCAGTATATAGCAGAGCAGATAGACAAATAAAACATGGGTTAAAGACTCAACATTTTATTGCACTACAGGGTGCTAGGCTCTGAGTCTATATATATATATATATTTATTCAGAAATATATATACAGATCGGTATATCTTTATCACTTGTAATTAATGCTTTTGGCAATATGCATAAAAGGGGCCAACTGAAAATCGTGCTTGTTTTGTGTAAAAAACCTAATGAAAATATCGCCTGTTTTTATCCAATATTAGTCAATGGAGCCATCAGCTGCGATTCTCCTTTAACCAACAAAAATGATGTTCGTTACCATTACCTTACAATTCAAGGGACTTTTGCCAATGGAGGAATACTTAATTTGAAGTGTTTATCAGTGGACGGATATGACAACGATCTAGAAACTCAAACTCTAAGTTGTATGGATGGCGTATGGGATCAAACACCGATTGAGTGCCTTGGTCCTCCGATCCCAACCGACACTCCTATGATTAATTTATCAAGTAAGAATATCATTGTAAATGATTTTTAAAGTGTAT
>NW_022716075.1:993005-1026670 GCF_011630105.1 Anneissia japonica
TATATATGCATATATATATATATATATATATGTGATACATATGTTTGTGTATGTGTTAGTCGTTCATTTGAATTGATAATCAAAGGTGAACATCACTATGCGTTTTAATCTTTAACATTTCAGCTAAATCGGACTCAAATATATTGTGGTATGTGATTGCCGGTGTAGGTGCATTGGTACTTTGTATACTCGGCTGTGTGGGAGTGTATATAATGCGTCGACCACCGAAGAGTCCACACGTATACGTGAGAAAATTACCCAGACAGAATTTAGGCCTACACAAGATTGCTTTAAAAATATGTTTTATATATTGTAATGCTTACAGTAGTATACTCAACAGAAAAAATTAACTTCGTCAGTCTTAAATTTAATTAGCTGCTAAAATACTATTTTTATTAATTTGTTAGCAAGAACATATGAAAAAATGTTTACAGATTAATTAATGGAATATTTAATATTTTTTTGTAAATTTTATACAATTGATGTCGATGAGAATGTAATAAAATAGGCACATGAATATACTATCGTAACTTCTAATTCATCATCATTAATCATCTTACTTTTTTATTTTAACTTAGAGCACACCAGCTACACCACCCGGTGATCGGTCGTATACAAACGTAGGTTCCAAAACACTTGTCTGCTATCGATGTGTAAATGCCCAATAAGCCTATGATATACTAGACACATAAAAAGATATCCCTGTCTACGGTTTCTATTCTATAAAATTCTTCAAAAAGATAGTGAGTCCTAAAACACTACAAACGTTTAGTGCGCCACGTGGAGAGAATTTCTGAAGCTTGGTTTACACCACCTGGCCAGCGCGGTTCAAGGCCCTACAAAGTATAGCATAAACGTACTGTACGTGTGTTTATGGGACACACACGTGTTTGTGGGACAGACGTGTAATCTTTGTGATGTTCTAATATGTCAGTTGTTAAGTTTGACTGTTCCGGAAAGGCCCATTGTCGCAAACGCAAGCAGCGTCTCATCAGTGACATCTTACGAAAAGGTTATGCTGCATATTGTGCCTACGTCAGACCGCGTCAACCACTTGCATTTGCGTTAGTAGAATGCGTTTAATTTCATGTTTTCATATAAAATCGATTGTGGTTACATGCCTTGGGGCAGCGATTCTATCTTAATAACACAAGCAAAACGCTTTTAATGTTGGTGTTGGTTCAAAAGCAAAGAATTATTATAATAAAAGGGAGTTTTGGAAATCCCAACGTAAAACCTTACACGACAAATTTACTTGTTTCTGTCTACCATTTCAAACCTCTTATTTATTATTGTATTAACATTATGAAAAATAGCTTGATTAAAACGTCGATACGGTGTGTGACATGTTGTCAATCTGAAGTAACGTATCGTTCTGACTAGAGTTTAAGGTATCTTTAAATATTATGAGGTTTCTATATTTTTGTTTCTAGCCTGGATTGCCAGAAGAATACGAGGTAAAACTCTTTACTTTACGTTTTTTGCTTCCAATGTAATATAGTATAATCAAAATCCACTGTTGTTAATTATAGAAAAAGCATTTTCTTTAGTTGTAAATTTAAGTGCTGTAGTGATTAAATCACTTTTTTTATTTTCAACCTATCTGACGTCACAATATCTACTGACAAAGCACTACTGCCGTGTAAAAGAGAAGGTCATAGATTTATTAAAGATAACACACTTTTCTATACATTATTTACAGCAAGCGGATTCTCGAAAGAGATGCTTGTAAACAAAAGTTTCGTGCGGTGTTCCGTACTAATTTTACATATTGTACATTGTATTATATTATATGTCAAGGGGTTCCGTTCCCACTTTTGTGTTGGGCCCTAGGCCAATGGTTTCTTCTTGGACAGTTTTGTCGAATTTTTAATTTTTAATACGTAAAGAGATAAATAAATAAAAAAGTTTAGATCGAGCACTGATTACAAATATATCAATACTCAAACAAGTATTAATACACTGATTGTGATCACTGTTTATTGAAACTTCTGTAGATAGCTTATAATACTACTTTTTAAATATAGATCTTATTTTTTTCAGATGATCTCTGACGAGAATACTTTATCACGGACCAAAAGTAATAAAATTCGCTATGAAGTACCAGAACCTGCAAGTTACGCTACTCAGGTAATTCATAATATATTCCCCACAGTGGTGGCGCCAGTGGTGGGGAAGGGGGCATCAGAGAATGGAGGTGGTTCACTCCATCTTCCTATTTGAGAAAAAAATTGCTGTTTTGATGTATTAATAGATTCATGATAACTCTAACATTATTTTGTTATTTTCACAGTTACCACACGAATACAACTATGTGACGGTAAGTGGTCTAAGTCAAATATAGGTCTATGCCTAAATACGTTAAATCTTTTGGCGAGGGCAGATATAACAATAAAACAAAATAACAAAAGTGAACAAACTTAACTTAATACCTGCGCAGATCGAAATACAAAACCGTTCAGATATAAAAATAAAACAAAATAACAAAAGTGAACAAACTTAACTTAATACCTGCGCAGATCGTCATAATACTACTAATACTACTACTACCACTACTACTACTGCTACTACTAGGCCTACTACTACTACTACTACTACTACTACTACTACTACTACTACTACTACTACTGCTGCTACTACTACTACTACTACTAATAATAATGAACGATATTATTATTATTATTGTTATAATTCTGTATATTCGTCAAAAATTAAAAAGAATTGACTTAATTATATTATTATTAAAATATGTTATTAATATTCAATATTACAATTATTATATTATTATAAGTATTCTTGTGCAATCGCCATTAAAGAATACCATATTTAAATTGTCAATAAAATATAATTTTAATGTATAATCATCATAAGAATAAAAAGGTAAAAGTCCTTTTTTTTGCCGTTACAGCCAATAACTCCAACCATATCACCAAGTGATGTAGACATGGGCGAGGAAATCGGTAAAGATCGTGGAGTTAGTTTATGCAAAGGAAC
This sequence comes from Anneissia japonica, assembly GCF_011630105.1. Taxonomy (NCBI): domain Eukaryota; kingdom Metazoa; phylum Echinodermata; class Crinoidea; order Comatulida; family Comatulidae; genus Anneissia; species Anneissia japonica. The sequence goes on from NW_022716075.1 coordinate 996,000, forward strand.
AGTTCTGTTGCCTGGGAGTACTAGGGTGCAAGACGTTGTAGTCAAAGTCAGTCGCGGTGAGTACTACCAACATCATTATATTAATATGTTTTTTTTAAGCATAATATTATTTGCAGCAAAATACTTACTGCTTACATAATTATTTACTCACGTTATTTTGTCCCTGATACCACATTATCTTAGTTGACAACAACTCGGGAATTATACCCATATCTCTAAAACAATAAATCTTTATTTTCCTGTATTTTAGATGATTTTACACGAAGCCAAATGGCATGTCTGAGGCGAGAAATCGATGGGCTTCAGAACCTCACTCTACACCAGAACGTCATAAACACCTTAGCTGTCATCTCTAACGTGCAAACTGGTAGGTGGGAAGACTATTTAGTCAATATTTTTGATATTAGTACATCATACTTGCGATTTCCAAGCAAAGTATATTTGGTTGTTTTTGAAAACACGATATTCCATCCAGAGATCCATTCATTGCATGCGTCATTATGCTCATCTCACGGAACGATGGTAGGCCCCATTTTCATTTTCAACGTAATCCCATCTTGAATCTTGGATCTTGAATCGCCTACTTGCATAGTATTCCATTCTATATATTATATTTTTATTCATTATTGATTTATCGATTTATGCATTTATTTACTATTATTATTATTATTATTATTATTATTATTATTATTATCATTATTTTCTATGTTTGCTTGGTTTTAAACTATAGTACAGCCATACGACTTGTCTTAGTGCACATTATGAAAATGAACAATGAGTAAAATATGTATGTCCAATCATCAATTATAATAATAACAATTAATTTTTTTCTCAATATGGATATAATTAATCTGAAACATGTATATCATAGAACAAAAATATTAACTCACTGGTTTCTTTAGATGTGTATAAGAGACAGATGTTTAACTGTATATGATTTGATGTGTGTGGAATATTAAACAAACAAATAAACAAACAAGCTTCGTTGCCAATATCTAATATTCTCTACATTAACTGGCCCCATTATCATGACTCTGGCGTTGGCAGGCCACATTGCTATCGATGTTAGCAGGGGTTATTATCATACACTGAAGGCTCTTCGGACGCTGACAGACCGCAATATCATGCGAAATACTCTCGAGTTAGTAGCCCAGTGATGTAAACTGAAGTTGTTTAACGTTTGCCCACATTGTCATTACTGAGATCCTCACAATTTAGGCCAATTACCATTAGGATAATTGTCCTTTCAACAATACTATTCTTATGCCATTCGTACCTTCAATGTAGATTGCATTGGAATTGTTTCGGAGTATGCAACAAAAGGTTCTTTGAGAGACATATTACACAAGCGGAAAACAGTTGTGAGTGACTATAGTAAGTCAATATATCAAGTGCTGACCTATGTCAAAGATATCGCAAAAGGATTGCGTTTCCTGCATACACAGAAGGTGAGAATAGCTTAACAAACACATGCAAATTACGAACCATTGCCGGTAATATCTGTTCTATCCTTAGTTTCATACCGTCTGTTTATCTATAATTGTTAAACTCTGGGTATAAAAATAATTAATTTTATTGTGTAGTAATTGACAACTGTGTCAATTGTACCAGTTCATGCAAACAGAAAATAGAAACCCTAAACATATTAACAACCCTACACATCTCTCCGAACGTATTATCTTATTTATTATCCTATTAACGTATTATCTTATTTATGGGAATCTGGATTAATCTTTCTGTATATTTGTATCTCCACAATAAACTTGGATTTTGTTGCTAAGACCACACAAAATGTAGAGTAAACGTACGTAGACCCGTGCGTTTATGGGACATACGGTGTTTGTGGGACAGACGCGTATTCTTTGTGATCTTCTGATTGGTCAGTTGTTAAGTTTGATTGATGCTCTGGAAAGGTCTATTGTCGCGTATGCAAATTACGAACCATTGCCGGTGATATGTCCTGTCCTTATAGTTTCATACCGCCTGTTTATCTATAATTAGTAAACTTTGGGTACAAAAATAACATCAATACTACATCCTTAAAAGAGAACCACATTATAGAAAGATATCAATTCAAATACTTTCGACTTCTTCATTTTGTTTGCACACACAATATTTAATAAAAACGTCTCCAATTTCAGTTTCTGCAGCCTCATCTGAAAGCTAGTAAAGTCCTTATTTTCAGCAATGGCGTTTGTAAGATCAGCAACTTTGGACTAAAAAAACTGGGAACTAGTGACAACGTTTATGACCTAGACCAGGTATGCATGAAGTGTATCAAAAAACGTAATCGTTTCCAAAACTCCAATTAGACTCCCACTGACAATGAACCTTTCCTGTCATACCCGCTCCTTTGCTGTTGACAAGGTTCCACAAAACGATATCGTGGACGTAACACGTGCGTCTGTGTGGGAAACGTGTATTACTCTCCTTGCTCTGATTGGTCAATGCTTAGGTTTGGAAAGGTTTTCGCTAGACGAATCTATTCGCGCGAATCGAAAATTTTCACCTGTACGCATGTGCAGTTAAATTTTTATCACGAGATTCTCAAATGCGCATGCGTAAGAGTACAAATTTTCGATTCGCGTGAACAAATCCATCAAAGTGGAGAACGGCCCATAAGCCTGTTTTCCACTAGGCGATTTTATTCGCTCGAATCGAAGGCGTCGGTTCGGTTCATGAGCTCTGATTGGTTGAGCACAATGTAGAAACAGTTCGAACTACCAATTTCGCTTCGCAAAAACTCCGATAGAAATGTGGATGCACATGCGCATGTACCGACGATTTCGATTCGCGCTAATAAATTCGTTTAGTGGAAAACAGGCTTTAGGAAGACGGGCGGCTTCGTTAAGCACTAACCAAAGGTAGAACTCGGGCGGTTCGCCAACACAATGTTTGCTTGGTTTTAAACTATAGTACAGCCATACGACTTGTCTCAGTGCACATTATGAAAATGAACAATGAGTAAAATATGTATGTCCAATCATAAAATTTATAATAATAACAATTAATTTTTTTCTCAATATGGATATAATTAATCTGAAACATGTATATCATAGAACAAAAATATTAACTCACTGGTTTCTTTTGACTAATTTAGCTTGGCGAGATGGTTCGACCAAGCTGGTTTGCTCCAGAAGTTGTTAAGGACAAGGTTGTATCTATTCAATCTGATATATGGGCGTTCGGAGCGACACTTTACGAAATATTTTCATTTGGTAGGCCTTAATGATATTTACGTTAGTTGGTATTACAGACGGAACATACCGGTATCTAGTGCTATATTCTGGTCAAGAAATTAAGTATTGAGGAAGTTTATAGAACAGATAAGAAAATCAGTTTTTAAAGATTAATTGCGTATGATGAGCTAAAAAACTCTGAATTGATTATTTTGTGTATATATTATCAGGTATTTGTTTCAAATCAGAAAATAATCCACGAAAAAATAACAGAAGCATAAATAATGTTGTAAAATTGATCAAAAAAACACAATTCTGTTTTAATTTAGGCAAAGATCCGTTTGAAGGTCTGTCAGACAAAGACGTTGTCAAAACTCTAAACATCGACAAAGACAGCAGCCAGGCCGAAAAAGAGGTTTTCAAGACCCAACCAGAACTTTGCAAGTATCCGTCAACTCAAGACATGTAAGGTTTAGATTAATAAGTATACATCTGATGTATAGATTGCGGTACTACTGCAATAAGCTTTGAAAGAAAACTACGGTAGTTAAAGTATTCACACTATCCTTTCCTGAATTTTATTACAAAAGGTTTGTGTTGATCGGTCAGTGTTGTCATTGGAAACCATCAGAAAGACCCGGATTTAAAGTAATCCTACAAAGGATTGAGACCGCTTTGGTAAGTCAAAAATATAATAATTACTAATAATGTACTAATGATGTAAATAGTCAAATTATTCGAGTAATCTTATAAAGCCTACACGCCATCGCCGACAACGATTGTAGTGAAAACTAGCATAATATTGATTTAGTTCAATTTTATTTCGAAGCATTTTTAATAATACTAGATTGCCATATTTAACTTCCAGTATACACAAAGAAATTGAACTTGCTTATGACTCTCTACATTCTATGTCATTAATAAAATATTTACCATCAGTATTTAACTATATTGAAATAGCAGTCATGTGACCGTGTTGCTGACACCGCATAATAGGTAGTTTAAACGTTTAAACTTTATATTACTCTTCAAATAATACCATACACCTCATAGGTTTAAGTAGCATTACTGTTATTATTATAATTACTGTATTCATTGCAATATTTATTATTATTTACATAATCACTAAAATTATGCTTTCTTTATGATTTTCCATTTTTAATAACTCTCTTTTTTTCTATTGAAGGTAACGGCCAGCAAACAAGATTATATCAACTTCAAGTAAAATACAGTTAGGCCTAAATAAAGTCAATTAATACATTATCAAATTAACTATATATTGTATTTTTAATTACACAGTGACGTTTTATTCAATAAACGATTTCAATAATAATTACATAGTTAAATAACATATAGTGATTATAATATAAAAGTATTATGCTTATTTATCATTTGTTATTAGCCTAGATGGTAATATTTTTCATATAATGAATTATTCTCTTGATTATATAAGTAAAATAGAAAAAGAAAAAATATTCTATAAATTCTTTGAGCTAAAACCCAGAGTCTAAATGTAATAAAGGTTTCCAATTTACTAAATACACGTGTGTTATGGGCCCTCTACAAGGCCTATCAGTTTTTCTAATCCTAAAGGTGAAAGGTTAAGGGGCACCAATGAACACACACAGCTGCTAGGTACCGTCACCCATTGCACTGCAAGGACAGGTTTTGAGGTTGTGTCACAGGATTCCACAGTAACTGCTCGTCGCCATGTATACTTCTGTTGGCACTGACCAAATCCGAAGTTGCAAAATTTGAACCTTAGTAAAGCAAATCATAAAAAAGTTTATTATCCACATTTTTCTATATTACTGTATGCAACAATTCAATTTTAAGCAAATGCAGATGCAACAATAACGTAAGTGTACAGTTATAATAAATTTTTAGATAATTTATGCCATTATAAATAAAAGTAGTTCAAACTCTAGTACATTTTATGCTTATGCATGTTACATGTCACATGCATTGTAAAGTATGTGCCTTATTACATAAATTGTATTCGTAAATCTCGACTGTGTAATATTTTGTTTCTTAGTGATTGATTTGTCCGAGCGATCAGCTTTTGTCACTATTATGATCACCACGCTCACAAAACAACAACAAAAAACACGAAATTTGATACTTACACACATGCATTAATTTGGAACGATTGTCGAATTTTGGATCCTATTTGCAAAACCTGAACTTTGTCACCGTATTTATTATAAGCTGTCGTAACCAAGAGTTTAGCCCTCCGGGCTGGACAAGCTATGCCAGAGTTTCGAAACGGCATAACCGGAATTGGTTCAGGCCCAAACCCTGGCAATCCAGGAACACCAGGGCTTCCATTTGGACCTTGATCACCCGGTGGGCAATAATAAAAGCCAACTACTACTTCATTTTCCGTGGGTGGGTTTAACGGCTGGTCTTCAGATGCTAAGTAAAAATAAATGTAATTAAGTATAGTCTTTAATGAATACATTATTTACTTTTAAACTAGAATGACATAAACTTTGATTCCTACTTACGAGTCTTTTGGCAAATGTATCCTAGTTTTCGATCACAGGAAAAGTCATTCCATCTATAATCATCAACCGATCTTAAACGAACGCAGTTCTGTGAACTCCCGCCATTACGACCATTTGTTGCGAAATCGTAAAAAGTTGGATTTTCTCCATTTACCCATTCAAAGGTACGCTCTCTTTGTCTATCTGATAGTCCAATCCAGAGGTCGCCAGCATATAACTCCCTTGCTCTGTCCTTTATGAACTGCCCAATGTCTGGATCAGTCACAACAACCAGGTTGCCGTTATCATTCTCACACGATTTCTGTGCTTCTTCAAAGGTCAAAGCTGGACTCAATGCGAAGCAATAGCATTTTCCCCCATGTGCCTCAAATGGAGGACGGCATTCTAAATTAAAGTGGAAGTATAACATTGGATGTCATTTACTTTAGCAAAAAAATCCTTTTTTCCCTCATTTTTTAGCAGCTACCTTATCTTTAAATGTATAAAGTTAAACTTCAATCTAGTATATACAGAAAGTTTTGAGTATGATTGAGGAGAAAATCGTAGGGAATTGTCCACTTAATTTGTAAATCGTTCATCTTAATTTTATTAGAGCTATCTATCTTATAAACTTGAAGCGATAGCCGTTTTAAAAAACCAAAATAAAAGTAGATTCAGCTTATTTTGTTACATTATAACAAAAAACTTACTGCCATCAAATTCTTGAGTGACTGAAGATCCTCCTGGGCCACCAGGACCACCTGCACCCCCAGTACCACCGGCTCCACCTGTGGGGATATCAATCCCTTCACCAACATACGTATTTTTGAACCCACCATGGAAAGCATACGGTCTGGAGAGAAAACGTTAAGCTATAATGATCGTAGTATTTCTATATCTACAGACATTATAAAAGCAGAACAGTATAAAAAATTTGTATATAAACTATGTTAGAAGCTTCCAGTATCTTACTTTAAGCACAAAATGTTTCAATCTATATATACAGGTAATTTATATGAACCAGTACATATGGTTCATTTCAGCCCCTGTCGTTGTGGAATGATGTGAACATGTATCTACCAAGAAGCGCCTCTTTACGGCTGCTAGGTAGTCACAGACCACGCCCATACGCAATTCAGCACAATGACGCTGCAAGTTATGGGTTATTCTCCTACCTTTACCTTTATCTTTAATCTTGTAATATACTACAGGCAAAACCAATACAAATCTGGGGAGCTTCAGATATATAGCAGCTATATAGCATTACAAAGTGCATAAAAGCAATGTATGTTTCATAATATTTAACAGCAGGCCAACTTGAACTCAAACCTAAGCAAATACATTTTTGCCTTTTGATTAGATGAACATTAAGTAGATCAAAATGTAAAGTTATGTGATTTTTAATGATCGATTTTACTGACGTGACAGGTTGTGGGCTTTCGACTGGCTCTTCATTCTCTAAAATACACTTGTAATCTTCCTTGATTTGTTGTATGACATCATCTCCTAGATTTTGAAGTTTACTGAAAATTAACCAAATGTGTGTACATTAGTTATTCGCCTGTTTTCCAAGTACAAACATATTGCAGAACTTATTGTAGCCTTCTTCCAAACAATATATTTGTCTCAACTTCTTACTGTATATTGTATTACTTGAAATGCATGGAAATAAAAGTATATTTGATTTGATTTGAGATATCCAGGAGTATTAGTTTATAGTAAATTAAAACAACACAATATATACTCACGAGATACAAGTATGGAGATCGTCAGCTGCAACGTAACACGACGCAATCAAGAAACACAGGCAAAGGGATATCCCATTTGCCCTCTGAAAAACAAATTGACACTGGGAATTTGTTTTGTATACATACGCATAATGATGGAACAAGGAGCGCAATGAAAAACTTTGAAGAATTTGTTAAATTACAGAGAAAGGCTTTCAGAAGAAGATGGAAAGACAGTGTAAAGTTTGATGTCCCAGACGATAGGTAGGTAAATGTATAATTTCGAATTATCCGTTTCTATTAACAGTAAATTGCACTGAATAAAGCAAAAACATGACAATATACTAACATAATGATGTATACATAAAACAAAATAGAAGTGTTCTTATAGACATTACAACATGTATAGCATATAATATTGATTATTTTGAAGTAAGATGTAAGCAATGTTTATTTTCTATGACAATAAATATCCCATAAAATTCCACCTAGAAAGTTCGACATTTTTAGAATGATAACCTACAGGAATACATTTATTATTAATTATGCTAAAAAGTAGCCTTGAGTAAACTATGTTACAATGACTTATTCGTGAAACGTCTGCGTACATTTATCCACAACACTTATCATTCTCGGAGTGTTGAAGATTTATAAGGTGATCTCATTATCCTTGGTTAAGACGTAATTCGAGCTTTGTATTTGGATTTTAAGTTAAGACATCCATACGTTAGATGATGCTTATGGGCTTAAGACCCACATACATTTATAATAATAGCACTTCATTTATTGTGAAATAATATAGACATTTTACCATTATATTAGTATTTATTACAGCTTGTATACATTTTATGCAAGCCGTAATTAATACACATTAGGCTGTAATATCATTATCTTGAATAATTGGATATAAACTAAAATCTTAAAATTTTATACAAATTTTGAAGATTTTATTAAGACATGCTGGTCATGCTTAAATTCGAATAACTAAAAGTAAATTAGATTGATTTGCATATTTAAAGTGCTATAATAAGTTATGAACTTATGATCGCAATATTTAATTCAAAACAAATTAATTACTTGCCAATTTAAGGGCCAATACAAAGAATATAGTTACGGAATTATTTCACAAAGTAAGCAACTAAGGTACTACATTGTGTTATTACGTTTTTTAGCACATAAATTGTATTAATAATATCAATATTCGATAATTAAATTGTTATTTTTGATACGAAGTACAAACACTTAATACAATAAACAATTGGTTATTAAAGTAGGCCCTTATTTAGTAAATGAATTACTGTACTCTTAAAAATTTGGAATATTTATAAAATAAATTACTATAATACTAATTTAATTTAGTTCAGATTTCGTAGTTGCCAAAACATAAACCATTCTAATTCCATTAAGACAGAAACGGTTGTTTATTTTTATTACTACAACATTATTCAAGTGATAGAAATTAATGTAAACTCAATGTGAAAACTAAGTCTGAAAATAAGTTAAATAACTTACCATGGTTCGTCGTTATAACCTTAACTATCAGTTTCTATCAGTTTATAATTGGCTAGGTGGGTCGGTTCTACAAGATGGATGGCCTACTGCGGGAGCCATACTGAAGTCTGGCGTCAGCATGACTTTCTGCGACTAGTACCGCCCTCTTACTTGATTAATTCCGTCCAATCTCTGTTAGTTGATTTGTTTGTACGGCATAAGCTCCACTCAAAACTTCAAGTGCCTCATTTAGTCGTTTCGCAGTAACTGTCTATCATAAAAGGACATTCTTTGATAGGAAACTCTTTTGAGGAAGAAGTCAATGAGAATATGTTAATACAATTATTGGCGGGGATTAGCATAGCGTGTGTGGAAGTCTAACCACAAGTAAATAATAATTTTCGCAAAATGTTGTGAAGTTGTGGTTAAGTTATGTTAGAAAATAACCTTACCACAACGTTGCAGCAGCCTTTGCAATGTTAATAATCAGTAATTACGTTATAAATATGTATTTCTAATTATAATTAGCATGCGTTTGTGGAAGTCTAACCACGAATAATGATTTTTTGGTTTCACACTAAACTAGAATGCTATAACGTTGTTATAATGTGACCTTGGTTGATGACCAGGATTTTTTTTCTTAGACTGAATAAATGAAATTAAATATAAGATGGTGTAAGCCATTGTGATTAATTTAGAAATGTATATACTCAGTGTAAAGATATTTTTTCTTGAACAGAATAAATGCATTACTTTTACTTGAATTTTAGGATGTGTATCATTTTTTGGGGTTTCTCTTGACCTGGAAGGACTACAGTACTATTATAGATTTCATAGTATATACTCATGGAAGTTTTTTTTTTACATAAGGCTTCGTGTTTTCAGCATTATTACATTTTATTTCAGGTATATATTTATTCAATCAGACATACAACAAAATAAATTCATTACAAAATTACTTAAAAAGAATTACATTCAAATATACAAATCTATATATAAAATTATTCATTATAAAAATTACTCATTACAAAATCATTTAAAAATTTAAAAATTACAATTCTATATACAACATTATTCATTATAAAATTATTCATTCATTAACAAAGAACATTCGACAACAGTAACCTTTGGCAATAGAGATTGAATTGGAGGCTACTGAGTTAAAATAACATTACTGTAGACAGGAACAACAAAAAATAATGCCAATAAAATTTAACGAAAAAAACATTTTTATTTATATTTACTTAGGTTTAGTTCATCGACAGTATTTTCGTGATTTTACATACAGATATTAATAATAGAAAATCTCTAGTTCATTTACTGAAAGACAGCGTAATTCAACTCATTATATTATCACTTCTTCATTTCAGAGACATATGTTACAAGAGTCTCGCGAAAATAAATTATAGTTTCAAGATTAGCTTCAATAAATGGGCCAAGAGCACTCAATTAAAGAGGGTAGCAGAAGGTGAAAATATGTAATAGGTTTATATTACATTGTTCATTATTCGTTATGCAATTTAATTATAAAAACAAATCTTTGATGAAATAAACTTAAACCTCCTTTGTTATTTTGCATTATGGTTATGTGTAATTTAACTGTTCCCATGGTTATGTTTGTCGTCGTAGAAACAGGGCTATTATAGTTTGAGTAATGCTAAACTTTACGTGTATATTATAATGTAAGTTATGGAATATTTGACCAATACCATTGGCGAGTGGTGATCCTTGCCCTCAAGTGCCTGCGTTCAAACCCTCTCTCAGCAGTGTTTGCTTCACGAATTAAAACAACCTCACTTCTTAATTAGCCTTCAATTAGCGAATTTACTTCTTGGAAGTGAATAGAAATGAAAAGTGTATAAAACATCAAAATCGTTATTAAAACAGCCTAAAAATTAAAGAGGTAGGCCATGAGAAAACAGTGAATATATATCATTATAGTCTAGATCTGTTTTACCTACCTTGGGGTTTCGTATAATTCTTACTACAGCATTCATGAAAAAAGCGGATTAATATAAGTACCGGTAATAAACGTAAGCAAGCGTACAAAAGACAGCATCTTTTGTAACGCAACAATCCATTTTAATTAACGGGTGTTTTTTTATAATCCCCGCAGCAAATGTAATTATGCAGTTTGGCTTTTGGGCCACCAACGTGTAGTGTTCTGTTGCTGTTTTTATGACCTATAATTATGATATTATCATACAACATATCGTTATTATTGATATAATTCAATATACAGAAAAAAAAACAAACATATACAAAACCTATACATACAATTTCTATTATGTCATCATTCCTGATGATTACATAATTAATGTCGAAATATTGAATTCCAACACGATAACGTGCATTTCAATACTTGGAGTATGTATTACACTTTCTTTTCTATTCATTTGTAGTAGATTATTAGGCCTGGAGTAGTTGTAGGCGTAATCTTTTGTTAATAGCCTACTCAGACTTCTCAATGATGACACGCCATGCGTTTTAGCTCAGGTAAAGAGTGCTCAATTAAGCTAAATACTGCTTCAGTAGCTGGGCCTACTGCGTTTTAGATTAAATATATTTTACTTAACGATGTAAAGGTCCTATCTGTCGTAAACATCAACATCGCATCTTAGCAATACTTGCTCATATTAATTATTTAGAAATATTTATATGTATAAATTAATCTGCAATGTCTATAAAATGTCGAATAGATATTTGTAATTAAATATTTTATTTAACGTAAGTTATGTTTAAACACATTACCTTAATGGCCCCTCTAAGCTGTAATTTAATATTTATTATTGGATTCCATTAATTTCACGAAAATATTAAAAATATCTTTTCAAATTATCTCGGCTACATATTGATAAATCGATAAAGCACCATGTAATTAAGGATGATAATTATCAAAAGTATTTCAAACACTTGTTTCGCAAAACAGTAATGGCGATGTCTTTCCATCGCCAATAATGCAAACCATACGTTCACATATAGCTGGTCTAAAACGTGGTCCTCTGCTAATTGTATTGTTACTTTGATTTCTTGTTTTAGTCTGCCTTTTTATGAAAAAATATGTAAGCTACTGTATCTATACAGGCCCTACCGTAAAAACTCGAATTGAAGCTCTGGGCTGCTTTTTTTTTTTTTTTTTTTTGCGAAGTTTGGATGGGCTTCTTTTTTAGGCTACTTTTGCAAAGTAAAGAGGGCGGGGAGCTTCTTTTTAAAATGAATGCTGTAAATTTTAGGAATTACTTCTATAAAACATTAAATAGGGCCACTTTAACACCTGTCTGTATCATGGAATGTATTAACCGACATTAAATCACCTACTACTACTTTTAAAACCAAGGGTATTTTTAATTTATCTTGTTGCTTTTGAAATTCATGTACAGTGTATGTACAGTACTATCTGGAAAAAAATGTGTATTAACCGACATTACATCACCTAACCTACTGTATAAACCAAGCGAATTTTCAATTTATTTTGTTGCTTTTGAAATTCAGTGTATGTACAGTATTATCTCGAAAAACTCATGCTATCTTGAAACGAAGCCCATGGGCTTCTTTTCGAGCTACTTTTGCAAACTAAAGAGGGAGGACTTCAATTCGAAATGAGAACTAAAAGTTAAATAAGCAATTATAAATATAACTCCGTATTCTGTCAATTATAACTCATTCTTGAAGGATAATATATTTTATTATGTAATTATTCAAAAAATGTCCAAAACATAAACAAAACGAGGAGGAAAGAAAAAAACGCTATGTAAATGGTGACGAATTAACTTTATTAAAAAACACACTATATTTCTATAACGTTTGTCATCACGGTATATTATGTTATTCTAACATCAACATAATAGTTAATCATTACACTAAAACGACGGTCTAGTAATAACACCCATATAGTAGGCCTACTAGTAACAGTAAAATAAAATTATTAAATATTAATAATAATAATAATAATAATAATAATAATAATAACAATGATAATGACATTAAAAATATCAATGAAAATTATAACGAAAATAATAATCATATTAATAATAATAATATTTATAGTAAAATAATATCTATAATAATAATATTAATAATAAAAATTTTAAAATCAATTTGATTTTCGTTAAATCTAAATCATACTTAACATTAAATATATATATATATATATAATATATATATATATATATAATGTTTAAGTGTTTTTCTTCAATAACAACAAATTATAAATAATATCTACAGCCAAGGTCCAATTACCAGTTGTAGATTTCTATTCGCCTGCGGTTCTCCTCTGCTAAAAGGTATACATCTCTAAAAGAAGGGGCTTGAAAACATTCACAGGAGCAAGGTATAGCAATCCAGTCGATCTTCAGAACAGGGAGACGGTAACCAAATATAGAGTTATTTTCACAGCTCTTGACAATAACAGCTCTTCTCCAGCAGTACTTTTGGATGCATCGTCCAACACCTCTATTACATCTTGCGTTACTAAAAGACAACAAATCCATCCAAATATTTAATTGTATTTCAGTCAATATAATTATTTGACATTTGCATTTTCAAATCTTGTAAATGAAGTTTTTAGTTTTTTTTTTTTCTGCACTGAATTGTGTTGGTGTTCTCGGATTTGTTTGATCCAAATTTAAAATAACAATAACAAGACTCAACTCACCTACATACAATAATCTTTATTTCTTGTAAGAGATTCAATGCCTTATCAGCATTATGAGATTGGAAAATCCGTACTTTCTGCCCATATCTGTTGAAAGCAGCGTCGATAGGGCTGAGTTTTGATTTTCCGGGGCACATTTCTCCTGTTACGTGTCCGGGTACGTAGATACCAGCGTCTCCTCCATTCCCACCGTTCCCTCCATCTCCGCCTGCACCTCCATTCATGCATGGTGCCCCTTCTGCACCAGGACCTCCTGCTCCTCCATCACCCCCAGCACCACCACTGCCACCAAATCCACCATCGCCACCATTACCACCATCACCTCCGGTTCCACCGGCTCCGCCAGGAGCTGCTCCAGCCCCACCACTACCTCCGTTACCTCCAGATCCTACAAAAATATTTATAAAATTATAAATTTTTCTATAGCACCTTTCCAAAATCAAATAATTAAAGTACTTTCATACTTATACAATAACAATTTTTCAACAATGTGAAGTATTGATGAAATGTGACTAAGTTTGACTTTATATGGTTGGTATCGAAAGTATAGACCCTATTCATCAAAACATAGTGAATTCTGGTGTTAATATCTGCCTACCTCCATCTCCATATCTTCCCGCGTTGCCACCATTACCACCGTTACCACCATCGCCGCCTGCGTCACCCAATGCAAACCCAGGACCAGCATCTCCGCCATCACCTCCATTACCTCCATTCAGCATTTCAACAATATATACTTCTGGACTATGGGGTTGAAAAATTGAAATGTCAGGGATCCATAATACCAAATAATATTATAGTATTCAATTATTATATTTTGTATCTATATATACAATAGTGTTCTATAATTTACACACATTTACTTCGATTTATGATCAAGGCCCACTTTTCTCATTCCAATCTCATCCACAAACAAAACTCATTATTTATAGAATAGAACTAAAAAAAAAGCATTCAATCATATAAGGCACATAATACATGGCGATTATGCGCCGGAACTATATGAGTACGAGGCTTAGCAACTAAATATACTGACAATTAAACATCAAATTAAACAATTGAATTTTACAGATCAGAAAAGTGATTACATTTCAAATTAAAATAAACCTTGGCCTTAGCTAGATCGATCATCTTCTATATTAGTATTGGTAACAATATAGATGCTTGTAAGTAAGCTCTGAATTAGTTAGTTGAATTAGTTTTTAAATGTATCAGAGCGTGAATGTTTGATATCCTACACCGCAGCAGCCGCAGTGCTTTTTTTTTTGTTAACATGTATGGATTATTAATAAATGTTGCGTGGCGACACTAATATTAAAAAAAAATATTTGATAGTAATGCAAGCACAAACACAGTTATAGTTACAAGACATGGGTAAAACTTTCAATGTTTTAGAAAGAAAGAAACGTGCTATATTTTAAGAATAAAAGTCAATCGTATTTGGTTCTGACACATCGTAACAAAATCAACTAATGTCAACAATCTATCTTGTTTTTCTTTCCTTACGATTTAGATAGTTGCATAGTCATTTTGGTATTACTTAAAAGTCATAAGCGTACTTACGAAATAGTATCTGGACTTTCAAACGGTTCCTCTTCGTAAATACAACTGTATCGCTTTTTAACATCTTTAATAAAGTCTTCAGTCATATAAAATGGTCTGTTAGAAAATATAAAACATGGAACAAGTTTTGTGCAAAGAAGAACGGCTGTCAATGTGAACTACCCCTTTAAAACACACAGTTAATTAGTTAAAAATCAATCTAATTCTAAAAGATTGACGGTGGGCGTTGTCTTAAAACACAAAGTTAATCATTTTAATATCAATCTAGACCTAATTCTAGAAGGTTAACGGTGGGCGTTGTTATTATAGTTATTTAAAAATGTAATAATGTAAAGCTAATGAAATCTTGTTTACTATTTATCTGTAGATACTCTGTTCTGACTTTTAATTGTGTAAAAAAATCGGCATATTTTTGTGACAGAGCCCAAGATATTCATCATATTCTGACAAATGTTTGGCTGGTAGTGGCCTCAGAAACTATAGCCAACCGGGGTCTGGAAGAGAATTTTAAAACAAGGTACTTCAAAGACCTCTTCCACTTAATCTTAGATCAACTTCTGATACTAATGCATTCAAGACCTATCTCTTTTATCTTTAAGCGCCAGTGACAGATAATTTTTTCTAACAGGCGCTATACAAATTCTTTCAATTTATTATTGTTATTATAGACCGGTTAACACCTTAGATAGGGTAAAAGGAAGAAGTTTTGTAGTTTGATGAGATAAGTGTGTTTTCGACGACATTTTAAAACTCCAAATTGACAGACGACCGCAAGTTGTATGGGACTATTAGCAAAAGCGGAGGGGAGGAGTAGCGTTACCAGGACGGGGTCAGGACCAATGCGCCACTGTGCTTCAAGTTACAAAATGCGTACCTATCCTACAGAACCCTTCCATAACTGTAATTTTACATTTTATTGTTCAGAATTTTGACAGTAAAATAGAACTAAATAAAATAATAAGAATATTTACTGTTTCTGGATCAAGATTTCCTTTAACAACTTCAAATATATCGGATTTGTATTGTTACACTCAACTTAGTTTGATTGTTTTTAAGTGCATCTTGAAGATTTAGGTCGAGCATTTAACGGAAATTAACATATAATCTTCAGGAAAAATGTATGTATTTTCCCAAACAAAGCTTTGTAAAAAATAAGTACCTTTAGTCAAATTAAATTGGACTTTCATGGCTGTCTCTTATACACATCTAGATGTGTATAAGAGACAGGTATAATACAAATAAATATATATAATAATAAAATAAATATATATATATATAATATAAATTTATTTATAAGACAACATTCTTGGAGAGCTATGCTAGAAGATGTAACATTGTGTCCTTTATTCGAACACTGTATTTACCTTTCTTTGATGAGTTATATATTATTTATCAATGTTGACGGCTATCTTGATTTATATTATATGCTACTATTTATTTCCAGCCGTATCCCTTTGTGTAATGGAGTGTATCTGAAGGTTATTAGAATCTGTTCAACCATGAAGCCTCAGTGGTCTAATGGTTATGACGCTCGCCTTGACAGCTAGGGGTCGCAGGTTCGTACCCCGTCGGATGCACTTTATTACACAATGTATCTATTTATAGGACACCATTTATTCGAACACTGTATTTAACTTTCTTTGTAAAAAGAACAACTGTGTATTGTGTATTGTTAAGGTAGTATGTTTATAGATATAGTAAACCTATTTTCTAAACATCTTTTCAGAGATGGAATTAACATTATCTGACTCACGTGGAACATGTAAGACGCCCTCATTTCAATTATACGACAAGACATGAAGATATAGGCCTTCTCAAAAAGCTGGTTTTCAATGACCGCGAAAAGGAACATGGACGAGGTAAAATAGAACATTTATTAATCAGATAATAATGTTAGGCCTACAACGCCACTGAGAAAAGTATATGTATAATTGCGCTAAAGTTGTGTCATTAAGCAAGAAATGAGTAGGTCATTGGCCATCTCATTTACATATTATCTCGTGTTATATTGTTGTTATTTAGAATAAAATGAAAACTTATTTGAAGTCAAATTTGGAATAGAAATCTTACCCAAGACATGTTAGTAAAGATTCGAAAGTAGGTCTGAATGGTGGTATGTAGGAGCCTACGTATATATCGGTGTTGCTGATAACTTCGCTATCTGCTCGAATAAGGGTAAAAGTCAAGAAAAGCAACAGGATCCTCTTCAAGAAAACAAGAGTATACAAAAATACAATTAGAATCGTAAGCCTACGTAAATCACACTTTAACAAGTAGAAAATTGAGTGATAGGCCTATTGAAAATCCCCATAACTGCTATTATCTGACGTTACGTTATGCCTCATTGCCCATAGGAAACATGAACTGCGAAAAGAATCATATTTTGAATTAGCTATCATTGTGAACATTAAAACAGTATACTTTAAGCCTACATAGCATTTGTTTGTTTTTGTTTTATTGATTTTACATAAATAAAACATAAATTAGTTTGTAGGTAGACATTACAATTAGATGTTCAAAACAAAAGTCGGAGAAAAAACTGTGAGGTAGGAGGCCAAAGTAAGTTTGTAAAACAAACTTCAAGTCATGACAACCAGTTAAAAAGAAAATAATATTAAAAAAATAATAAAAGTATAATAGGACTTAATAAAAGATAAATAAATAAATAAACATATAAGCGTATAATTACTTAAATGCGTTCGAGCCAATAAACACCAAGTAAACTGGAACATTTAGTAATCTCTTAATATGAATATAAAAGCAAAATAAATAAAATGTAAATTTACAGTACATTGAAAATTTACCATTTTAAGCATTGGTGTATACACGAAGGCCAGCATGTCCGTCTTTCCAGTCACGGCGGCGTTGTTTACAACGGTCGATCGTCAAGGAGATTGAAATTTTATGTTGTAAAAGGTATTCGGAGACAAGATAAGTAAACTTCTTCTAATCGTTGAATATTCATTGCAATTCATATATATGACAATATACAATACGCACTTAACCTCGGGGTACTTAACCTCGGCGCTAATTCCACTAACATATGCCCAAAAACATCGCAAAAAACTAGACACACACTATTTGATTGGATGGTCTTATTGTACCACGTGATATAAAATTATGTGTAGGCCTACAGTTTTATGTGGCATGTGAAGATTCATTAGGTCACTGACTACTGTACGCAACCAATAGAGTTGTTTTTCTTAGAGCTACTTCCATATTGAGTAAGGACCAAATGTTTGTTACTATTTACCGCCTATCCTTATATGAGTCTTACACATTAAGAACATTTTCCCTATTCATGTTAATCAAGGTAACGTAAAATAACAATTTTATATATTAACACGAATTTGCAAATTAAGTTGGTCCGCCGAGTAATATTAAGTATAGGTAAGTGAACGCAATACAAATACGTATGTTCATTAAAAACACAGAATAGATAATAAAGAGACCAGTTTAAAAATACACGACCAACAACAAGGAATGTCTATTATCTATCACAACATATTTGCACGAGCTCTACAATCCGGTTTTTATATTATATTATTCTTTAAGCTTGTGTCAACATTACAAGCAAAATTATTGGCTTGCAGTTGTTCTTTATTTAAAAGGGTTTGCAAAGGTCTTTCTAAGATTATAGTTATAGATGTAGCAATGTTCATTATTATACTCGAGAATAGTAATCTTTTGTATTTGGCCTACTGGGCTTCACATAGAGACTGATTATCTAAATATCATGATACTGATAGGAGTGACTAATTAATGCTAATAATAAATGACATACAGTACATATACATACATATATATACACACACACACACATATATATATATATATATATATATATATATGTATACACATCTAGATGTGTATAAGAGACAGGTATAGCTCTGTATATATTATTATGCTTGCAATGTTTACCATGTTGTCTTCATGAAATAGTGCTATAGTATATAATAACAGATCAGTGGCGGGTTCAAGGGGCCCAGTCAGCCATGGTCTCCCCTCAAATGGCTTAAGAAAAAACATTATATTAAAATTAAGTCTAAGAGTGCAATTCGCGGCTATCTTGACTCCAAACCATGGTAGGCGTCTGATTTACAAGTAGGCCTAGGGTGTTTTAACAAGTTCAGTTGTAACTAGCGTATTTTTGTAAGATTTCAATACTTAGTATCAGCTGATAAGCTGCGCATCAGATTTGTTTAATAAACAACTTTCTCGCTAAGGACGACGACTATATTAGTTAAAATCGTTCTTTGTTTCCTTGTGTATTTTCATTTTGTCTTGTGTTTTATTCTCTTCCTACAAACCTGGGCGCAATACGAGATTTCAGGAGCTTACACTGTATGCAGATTTTCATATTCCAGGAGGATAATTCTGGACCTACCGCAAACGTTATTGGGTCAATATCCAGTTTAAAGGTACATGTAACCCAAAATAATGCAATGAATTATGGTGTAATTGATTGAGAAAATTTTCAGAAAAGTATGTGCATGTTAAATACAATGTATTCAAGAAATTTAATAGTTTTGATTACACAATTAAAGAAATTATTGCAAATTTAGTGACATCTTTTCCTGTTAATAATATAGTTTTCATAATTTCCTAGATATAATATATTTGTACTTGTATAAATTATCATTATAATTAATTAATAATTAATTATTTTTAATTATATTGTAGGCCTATGTAGTGTATAAAACCCCTCCAATTAAAGATCATCTCCAAGCGTCCAACTTCTGCATATCGAGAATCAGTATATACTTATACATTTTAAAATTCCTGTCACACTAATCGTCTCACACTCTTCACGACAATCCCTCATTATACAAGTGTATTTATATATATGCTTATGACTAAATAAATACAATTAAAGCGTAATTCCTGCCTTATTAATAATCTTTATTTGCATCAACATCAACATTACCACAATTTAATATATATCAAATGATAATAAAGTTACATTTATTACAAGAAATTATTTTATCACTTGTCATTGCAGTTGTTAACTATTTGTCTCATTATTTTATATTGTAGCTTTTATTGTTCAATATTATTTGTAAAACGTCCGTAATGTGAAGCAATGCCTGATCATGGAGGAAATACAATGGCCTGATACACAATGATACAATATTAGTTATGAATTGATAATGAAGTAATGGAGCTTAAATGTATAGCCCATTCCTCTCTCATTTAGGAAGGAAAAACTATATTTTAAACCTAGCTAATACTGTACTTAGTCTACACCTTAAGCAAAAGACCTATCTACTAAGCTAACCTGACTTAATTACAACCTATAGGCTAACCTGAGTAAGATATGAGAGAGGGTGGATTAGTTAGGGTTAAATGAAATGATGAAAGCGTAATGTACAAAACAAACACCACCAACATGTACAATGACAAAAAATGCAAAATGAGAAAGCAGCAATATTGTATTGATGAATATTGTAATGTTAAATTAAATTGTAGGCGTATTTTTTAAAAATTATTATTAATAATATTATTATATCGCCCATTTTTTATATTTAGTTACCAACTGCAATGACAAGTAGGCCTAAACATATATATCTTAGTCCCAAGTTTACCAATACCAGGTAAATGATTAATTCAAGTACAATTCAGACCAACTGTCCGATTTTATAGAAACCTATTGTCCGAGGAGGATGTTCCTTGCAAACATACTCGACAGCTCTAAATTAAATCGACCAAATTGGCTCAATACATCTCATATTATCCTGAACCAGACAAATTCGCTTGCTGGGTGCTGGTACCACGGTTCCAAACGAAAATATAGTAAAACATTCAACGTTATTTTGAAAAGAAGGATTCATAGTGAACATGATTGGTGTTCATGAGGATGTTTGGCATATCCTTGACGCTTGTGCCTAAAGAAATGAAATAAAGAAATACAACTTAGATGTAGTCCGATCTAATAACCCAATTAGTTGGTACTATACAGATAAGAATTGAAAATTAACAACAATTATCATTACATATATTTTCTTCTTCCAACCAGTTTGCTCATCCACAAGAGCATTGATGTGGAGGATTCAGGGGAAGCCCAGCCGGCCCGGACTCCGATCCTCACCCCAACATTTTTCAAAATTAAATAAATGGAGATGAAAAATATTATATATATTTAATTTTTTTTAAAAGTCCGTGAGTGCCATTTTCGGCCAACCATAATCATAAATTTTCTTACCTCCGCCCCAACCAAGATGGGGCCGAGGATTATTATAGAACCTCCATCTGTGAAAGCCCCTTCCTGCCCACCCCACTTTATTTCAAATCACTGGATACGTCACTGCATTGTTCATTACACAATGAGGTGCATCCCCATCATTTGGAAAAGAATGCATAAACAAAGGCGCAATTAAAAAAAAAGCAACATTGAAACTCACCTTATTATCATCAATGTCCACAGCTATTTCATTTAACTCGATCGCACACAGCAGTTTCAGTCAGGTTTGAGTCGACAGTTCACAAGTATTAGGCTTTGCATATCAACCACTTATGTAAGCAATTAAGAAATTGAACTTGTATGAATACAGTGACATTAGCAAAATGGGTGCTGATCCCGCCTCTGGACAGACAACAAATCCTAATAAAGTTTGAAATCATTTAGATTAACATAATGGCGCCTGGACCCCCAGAATAGTAGGCAAGATCAATAGGTTGGTCTTGAATCGCCCTCTTGTTGCAGTAGAAATATCCTGGACTCGCCCATGTAAATATTTTACAAAATTCCAGTTACCGACACAATTTCAACCACACACAGTAGTCGCGTCAAGTACGCTAACCAATAGTCCATCCATAAGTTAATTTCAGAAACCCCAGGAATTCAAACTTACCTTTCCAAGTACAGGTCTACGGTACCATTTCATCATAACCAACGTTGTCATTAGGCCTATATAACATGATCTTCGTTATAGTTATCACCTCATATTATCATGATATTCACCATCAGAAGAAGCACATTGACGTGATTTAGTCTGAAATGAAAAAACCTTAATGTTATAAAATGTATGTACATACAGTATTAGCCCTATATTCATTTCACAACCCCACCAAGCCGTTTTGAAAAAACAAGCCTAACTTTCAGGCATTCAAACATCATCTCAAAATTTGTTCAGGTACACTATTTCATCATCGTTAATCGTCACTAAAGTCATCGATCGCTGTCTATATAGTCATTGCCGTCATCTGTCATTTTATTTTGTTGTACAAAGTACAACCCACTGAGGTTCACAGTTTACAGTTTACAGTCATAGTTTGTGCCATGATAAGATCATAAGCAAAATAAAGCTTCAACAGTCTAATACCAAGTAATCAAGCAATAATCATCTTCCTTATATTAGCATCATCTATATCGCCATTCGTAACAGCAAAAACATCCTCGTTATCAATATCATCATCATCGTCATTATTCGTTGAATGTTCAATAAGAACGAGTCCGCATTACATCGCTATCATCATTGTCATCGTTTTTTTCATTTAAATTTTACACCACCAGCCAATCAGTACGTACGTAGCATATTTCTGGAAGCATTATTATCAAAATCAACATGCTTTTTATTCTGAAATGAAATAAAGTTAAATGTTATAAAAAAAATATGTGTTAAAGGGGCATCCCAAGCAGTAGAAAAACATAAGGAATATACCTATTTATTCCGCACACTAATTGCTTAGGTGGCAATTTATTAAAGTAAAGGTAACTTGTCATCGTCCTTACTTTTATGTTGATAGTTTTTAATCAGAGGAAGCACGAGTCTACATAGCAAAGTGTTGCGATCTATGCGGAAATTCACACACATCTTCAAAATATTTTTTTTTTCTGAAATGAAAAAATAATTTCATGCGTTTATGCACAGCCTAATAGCTCTAGGTTCATTTCACATCATTTCACAACCCCACAAAGCTGGTTTGAAAGCTCAAACATGATCTTAAAACTTACCTTAGCAAGTTTTGATACATTATTTCATTATTGTTAATCGCCACTAAGTCATTGCTGTCATAGTCATCACCATCATGGTCATAGTCATCACCATCATGGTCATTTTATTATTTTGTAATAGCAAAGTCTCTTAATTAGCTTCAATCACAACTCACTAAAACTTACTGCAGGAACCTCCCAAACTTTGAACTATGATGCGAACATTAGCAAAGTAAAGAGTCTAATACCAATTAATCACCATTGTCGTTATCGTATTAACATCTCTATTTCCTTTATTTCAAGTCGATACACTATCCATTGGCAGAAGCACCACCACCACCAGCCAATCCGTATGTACGTAGCCTATTTCCGCAAGCATCATTGTCAAAATCACCAGGCTTTTTAATCTGAAAGTAAAGAGCCTCCAATTAATCAAGTAAGTGATCATCATTGCCGTTATCGTATTAACATCTATCGCCATCTTTATCAGCAACAACATACTCTTTACCGTAATCGTCGTTAAGGCTATTCATTAAATGTTCAATTCATGTCGATATGAACGAGTCTGCATAGCATATATCGTAGTACAGTATTCATCATCATCACCACTCATCATTATCATCATCGTCACTGTCCATTTCCTCCATTTCAAGTCGATATATTATCCATTGGCAAAGGCACCACCACCACCATCACGACCAGTAGCCTACCTCCGCAAGCATCATTACCGAAATCACCAGGCTTTTTATTCTGAAATGAAATAAAGTTAAAGTTATAAAATATGTATTAAAGGGGCATCCCAAGGAGTAGCCAAACATAAGGAATATACCTATTTATTCTGCGCACATGCATCGGTAGCAATTCATAAAGTACAAGATATTTCATCCTCATTATCCGCATCATCGTTATCATCGTCCTCACTTTTATGTCCATAGTTTTCCATCATAAGAAAAAGCACGAGTCTACTTAGCAAGTTGTTGTGTTCTATGCGGAAATTCACACGCATCATCAAAGTCTTTTTTTTTCTGAAACATAAAGTATAGATTTATGCATAGCCTAATAGCATTAGGTTCTTTTCACATCATTTTTCAAACCCACCAAGATGGTAGGAATCACCCAAACTTTACAGTCCATATTTTGGGTCATGATAGGAACATTAGCAAAGTGAAGAGTCAAAAACCAATTAATCATTTGTCATGTTATTGTCATCGTCGTTATTTGTTCAATGTTCAATACATGTCAATATAAATGAGTCTGCATAGCATATATCGCTATCATAATCATCATCACAATCATCATTATCATTGTCATTTTTTTCATTTCAAGTTGATACATTATCCATCGGCAGAAGAACCACCACCAACAGCCAATCAGTATGTACATAGCATATTTCGCAAGCATCGTTATCAAAATCACGAGGCTTCTTATTCTGAAATGAATGAAATTAAATGTTATGAAACATGTGTCGAAAGGGCATCTTAAGGAGTAGACAAACATAAGGAATATACTTACTTATTCGGCACACATGCATAGATGGCAATTAATTAAAGTACAAGATAACTAGAAAAAAAAAACATTTCATGAGAATGATAAATAAAACAAAATTGGTAATACAGAAACTATAATAATGATTAAAAATATTAGTAGAAAATTTCACAAACCCCAAACATTCAAACTTACCTTTGCAAATACAGGTCTACCATTTCAACCATCTTTATCATCAGTATCATCAACATCATCCTCACAGCTGCCATCGTACTCACTTTATGTCGATATTAATGTTGTTCACCAGAAGAAACACGAGTTTACATAGCAAA
The DNA here is from genome assembly GCF_011630105.1 of Anneissia japonica. NCBI lineage: Eukaryota > Metazoa > Echinodermata > Crinoidea > Comatulida > Comatulidae > Anneissia > Anneissia japonica. Next base: position 1,020,850 of record NW_022716075.1, read on the forward strand.
TTGATGTGGTTTATTTGGAAGCATTATCAAAAACTGATTTTTCTGAAATGAAAGCACAAATGTATAGATGTATGCATAGCGTATTATAGACCCAGAGGTTCATTTCACTCACTTTACCTCAACCAAGTCACTTTAGACACTTTCACACGTTCAGACATCATCTTAAAAAACTTACCATTGTAAGTTTAGGTACACCATTTCGTTATCGTTCATCATCGGTATTTTCTGCCTATTACAGCAGGTCTTTGTATGAGTTGTCAACTCTGTCGTCATAGTCACAAATCATGTAATTAATCATTACTATAGTCATCGCTATCATCATCATCATCACCATCACCATCGTTACAGTCATTAATTTATTTTTTCATTTCAGGTCGATAATTATCCGTCGGCAGAAGTATCACCACCAGCCAGTATGTATGTTCAGTATGTTAAAATATTTCCGCAAGCATCAATATCAAGATCACCAGATTTTTTTCTGAAATGAAATAAACTTTAATGTTATAAAATAATTATTGAAAGAATATATTTATTTATTCCGCACACATGCATAGGCGACAAATACCTTGATACACATGGTATTTGTCGCCTTAATACTGTCTGTGGACAAGTTAATATTTCTGAAAGGAAAAACATACTATTAGATATAAACATTGCATTCATGCATCTGTAAAAATATTAATGCATTATTGTTAAGCTACACAGAGGAGTCATGTATTTTTAATTTTTTATTTACATAAACTAAAGTTCAACAATGGTAAATGTATTTCATTTACTATCGTTTTACAAGACAAAGAAAGTCAAACACGTATGTTTTGATGCACAAATTTATTGAAACAAATTCATAGGGATACAATGTTTGGTATAGAGGGCTGACCATTAAAGTGATTAGAAAGAGACACAGATACAAAGAAAAAGAGTCAACACAAGCTTGTTTGTACAGCTGTACACATTTATTGCAACAATTTCACAGGGATACAACTGAAGACTTGCTGAGGCAACACCAGCTACCATTATCAAATACAATCCACTATCGGCACAAATAAAGTCCAACGATTGGTGGGCACAACAATCGTTTTTTGCACGGCTTGCGTTCCTTACCTATCATCGTTTTATCTCATCGCCAGCAGCACAGCACTTGTGTGCTCAGGTTTTTCATACTAAAATAAAATAATAAAAAATACCATGATTTAAATTAAGTGGTTTACAAGATGGGTAATGGGTTAATACGATATTAGTATGATTGTTTTGACTACACAAACAATCCTATATTGATTAGTTCTCTTACTTGGTTTGATGCTTGGGTGCTCGAGGCGATGTCTTGCTGTGTTAGTAACTTACCTGCGGTTCCGTCAAATTTGCATATAATCAACATAATTGAACAACAACAACAACTGTTTGCTTAAGTGTTAGTTGAATTTGCATATACATACATATTCATAAATATTCGAATTGATGCTGCTTATCTGATAAATAATGATATGTCCAAATGTTGCTGGATATGATCTAATGTTCTTGTCAGATTATCCATGGTTCATCTTTTGCAATTCTGTATCATACGATAACCATTAACCTAGTTTTCAATATAAAATCTCTAAAAGTGTCTATACGGTATTAGGATATCTGTTAATTATTAGCTTCGTTGCTCTCAAAAGGCAAAGCCTAATGTCTAACCCTGTGTGTTAGTATGGAAGAAACATCACATTTTAACCAAAAAGGTACTATATAGGTATCTATATAATAGCTTATTGGTTTCAGCACATGTTAGTTCTTACTATGATTGATGCTTGGATGCTCGAAGCCGCGATGGCGTTCATCAAATCAGCACGTCAAGGAGGATAAAATGGTGCAAACGTAGAAAGACTCCAGTTGGCAAGTATAAAATTTAAACTGTTTTTTTATATTTATTTATTGAAATTTGACTAATGGCGTCTACGAAATTTACGTGATTCCTAACGCAATAACAATAATAAAATAATAGTAATAAAAATTAATAAAAATAAAAGAAAGGCCTCATATAAAAAATACAAAAATAAACATTACAATAATATTAATAAAAAATATTATGAATAAAATAACAGTAATAAAAGAAACTTACGAAATAATAATATTCTATCGGTGTGCTGATTATGTGCATATTAAGAGAATAAGGTAGATGTTGTATTCGGATAAATGAAATGAAAATAAAATGCAATGAAATGAAACAAGATAGAGGATGATTAAATATAGATGCCAAAAGTCAAATAACTTGTGATCAAAAACTCCACAATAGGCCTATAACACTTATTTGCAGTGTTGGCGCCAGAAATTGCCTGACTGTGCCTATGGACGTCAGTTTAAAGGGCGTCCACTTGTAAGACCTGCAATACAAAACGAGCAACATTAGGTGACTAATTGCAGGAGTTAAAATTGATAACACTCATGGATGGATGGTAATATGGTAGTGAAGTAATGTATAAGTAATGTATAAGCACAGACCCTAACATAGGGTTTGTGCTATATGTCACGGTAGGCCAGCTAATAAATGCATAGTAGCGTGTCGCTATATTGACTTTTTACTTCAGCGTTCTTAAACTAGGCCTAAGAGATAGTAACAACTTCGCAATACAAAGCCGTGATTTTCGACCCGTCATGTGAGAGTGTAACTTCCAATGGTACATTTTATTATTTATTTATCATAATTAGAGTATTAGGCCTATTACATTTTACTCTGGTACTCACCTGCTGTGTCTCTCTCTATCCACACCCTCCTCCGCTGCTCACACTAGGAGAATAGACGAAACGGACGAAGAAACAACATCTTTTATACTGGTGTATTCAAAATAGGAAGTTTAACTCTGATTGGATGCTATTTTATGCACGGTTGGATTAAAACAATAACATCCAATCAAAATTAGGAATTTGTTTACGGATGATGTAACTGTCTAACTGTCTAAGTGATCCCGTTTTTATTGTATATGCGAATTTAATAATGTAAATGTTGAGTATTTTAGGCATGCATTTGTATTAATGTAGAAACGGATATTAATATATGATAATGAATATGATAGGCAACTGACGTAAACAATAATATAGATCCGTACGATATGGGCCTGCAACAACCACTCAGGGGAGGATCAGTGATTTTCGGGAATGGTGGCGCTACAACGTTTTCAGATAGTTTCAGAAATAAAGTAGGGGCGAATCGGGGTTCCATTTTTTTGGGGGGGAAAAAAGGCGATGAAAGTTTGTTGGAAATCACCTCTAGTTTATATGTACAAACATTTCTGCACGTCCGTTCAAAACTGGCGACTCTGCATGCTTTTAAAGTTTTGGTAACAAGAACAAGAACAGCAGTGAGGCCTGACCCAACAACGCACGTAACTTGAAAATTAATATCTGACAAATATACATAATATTTATATTCATATATTTAGGCATATGGCTTTGTAATATTGCTATGTTAAATATAATATTTATCGTTAAAGTTGTGTACTTACCCATTGTTATCTCCATCGGGTCCACACCCTCCTCAAATCAATTCACAACAGAAATAAACGAGCATGTAGTAAATACATTTTTTTTTTCACTGGATTTTGCTACCACCTGATATTACGACATAAAGGCCTACATTAATTTTTTTGTGTGTGTTGACATTAATGCATGGCACAGTGCATGTAAAATAAACTCTAATAAGTGCAAGTCCTTCAAAATACTCGTAAAAGAAACTTCATTCCTTATAATAAATAAGGTATGCTATTGACTAAGATCCTCTGTCTTGCACATCTTCTCACAAATATCTTGGCATAACTTTCTCTCATGGTCATCACACGTTTTCACTGTCTCCATTAAATCTCTTCAAATTCTCAGTTTCATTAAACGCGTCGTTGCTTATAATGAACCCAAAATCCTCCATTGCCTTTTCAATGCTCTATGTAGGCCCATACCCGTGTACGCAGCTTCAGTAAGGGTTCCCCATCAAATACAGCACTTTGCTGTTATTAATAAGCCTCTGCGCCGTGTCTTAAGGTTTAAAGGCCTGTTCATAGGCATACAACAGTTTCCTACACGATGCAATTGCATGTGGTAAATATGAATTTAGTATAATGGTTTCTTAATATTAAACAGATGAATCACAAATGATGTATAAAAAGTACAAGAGGCAAGTAGTAAAAATATTCCCAAATTGAGATTTATTTACATTGGACAATGGCATTCACAAAAATAATATTTTACCAAAATTGCATGGTGACGGCAAACAACCAAATACACAATTTGTATTCATAAACCCTTTATATACAATTTAAATAAAGCATCCCAAATTAACTTAAGATTTCATTGCAATACATTTTACATACTAACTGTAAATTAATCAATACATTTATTAAACAATAAATTAGGTAGCATGCAAATAAATATAGTGAAGCAATAAGACGAAGATACGCCACCAACGTCGATGATAATGAGTAAATTAAAATAGGCAAAACAAAACATGGTAAGCGTATTAAGACACTTTACATTCTTAATGGGGTAAAGAACACAATTCTGCATAAGACAATTTCCGTTTTCGACTGGTTCTTTTCGTTGACAACGATTTTTTTTTGTTGAGTATTACTTTCATTACTTTGTTGACAACGGAAATTAAATTTGCAATAAGTTATCCACCTCACCAAAACAAATATGTCTAATTTGTCAGTTTAGCGTTAACATAATTTATATAAAATTTCATGAAATAACCTTAACTACGCTAGCGTGTATAGCGGTAAACTATGCAGTCATTTTGTTTTGTTGAGTATTTACCATCTAACTATGGTATTTACCACTTTTACATTTGCCTGGTTGTCTTCGGTTACCACTGCGCAGGCAGTCGTGGTTTAAGGAAGAAAGATCCAGTCGAATACGGCCATTGGTACAGTTTGTAATATTTTTATGGCGATACAGAACTAGGGTGAAGCGTTCCTATGATACTGTATGCTGTTTAGGGTCACAAAGGCCTGGCCTAGGCAACAGCATTTTATATCTCTTCCTAAGTATGGTAATTCCTTATAACTTTTACGATTTTTTTCCCATAATTTGATAAACTCTCTTTCATTCTAGTCTATGTAAAATTCTGTGTAATAGGTCAGGCACAAACTTCATGATTGCAAAGGCAAAAATTAAAATATCTGAATGAAAAGAAATTGAGTTAAACTTTAAGAAACAGGATCTCCAAAAGATGGTATTATCGTCCACAGCAACCTAACGAATTTGGGAACGTAACTCCAACTGGAGGCATAACAGCAATTTCATCATTCCTTCGCTTGTACTCTTCGTACTTCCTAATCCGAAGTTGGTAAAACAGCATACCTATCCCAAACACTCCGACTAATCCACCAAAGAAGCCTGCCCATAAAGCTGCAACTGTCTCTGGTGTGAAGCTGCTTTCAGTTTTGCCTACATCTGCAATGCCAAAATAGGTACACATTTACAAGATCACAATTTACGCCTATTTCCACTACATCTGTTATTGCATAATGGAGTAGTTAGTGATATTACACAAGCTCAGCGTATTTCTAATGTTTAGAATAAGTTTATTAGGTTTCTTAGTCATATTTGTCCCAATTATAATGTCTCTCTTATGTCTCTTGAAAATCTTGAAAAATAAAATAAATATATATATATATATATACATATATATATATATAATATATATAATTATTATTCCGTGTTGGAAACTACCAGGTAGACCCACTTATACTCCTGGGTGGAGACAGGCAACCGTAGATAAAGGACACAAGCGATTTTCACAGCTAGAGTTGCGAACCCCCGACCTCGAGGTTGGAAGTCCAAGCCATATATATAC
>NW_022716075.1:1027401-1030491 GCF_011630105.1 Anneissia japonica
ACGAATGTTAATATATAATACATATATTCATATATATTCTTTTAGAAAATCTTTGAATTTTTAGAGTTTACATAATAGGCCGATAATTATTTTTCCAAAATATATACAGTACGTAGTTGATTATTACCTTTCCAAAATATATACAGTACGTAGTTGATTATTACCTGTCGGTTCTGTGGATGTTTCATTATTGGCGGTGACTGATGTTGACGTCAAAACGACGACGTATATAATGCTTAATATTATTTTCATTGGTTTTCTGTAAAATAAATGAGAAAAAAAAACCTGTTATATATATATTGTAACAATTTAATACTCATACCTTAAACGCACCAACTTACAGTGTACAATGAAGGATACCATATTCACATAGGCCTACATCATGATGAATGCTGGTTATTATTATAGAATTTACCTGTCAGAGGACATATTTAGTGAGACTACTTGTGTTTATACTGTTTAGCACTGATCTCTACTATAATACTGTACAATGCAATTAATTTAATTGATGCTTATTATCTTACAGATTATTGTCAAGTGAGGGCGTGCGTGTTTCAAAGTTTGAATATCCGGTTTTTAAACATAAAAAGAACCCTCTGCTGTGTATGGAACGCCTTAACAAACTGGGCCACTTAGGCCTTCCACTTAACACTGTATAGAGACTCAAAGCAAAATAAGTATTAATGCCATTTTTAAACTGGATTGGTCTAATCATACTTTGCTTATAGTTGGGTGATAAAACAGAGTAGGCCTATCGAATATTCGGTTTTTGTGTATTGTGCAGTTGTCTAATAGATTAATTTCATTAGTGTGTCTACCTATTATTACGCATTACACATGTTATATTGATCAAAACAAATCATATGACTGTTTTTATAATGAACCTTTGACACACACTGATATAGAATTACATGCAACACAAAAACGAACGTGACAAAACGATGAACGGGCTTTTGTAGGGCACTCGGTGATACAACTCCAGTGTAGGACTGGTAAATAGGCCTAAATCGATGAACCAGCTAGAAAATTAACAACAAACATTTTTTCGAATACAAAGAGCTGTAATAAAATGTTTTCGCAAATAATGAAGAATGTCAAAGGCGTCTCTTCTTTCCATAAATATTACTGTTTTATACCAGAGAGATCGCATCAATTATGAGGGTATATTCCCGCCCAAGAAATACAGGAAATAGTAAAATACTGGTAGAATATTTCTGAAATGATCACCTACGCTATAATTTAAGCTACATATTATTATGGTCAGGCCACTGCTGCTTTCATCTTGGTGATACAAACAATCTTACTTATAGAATTCTGTTGATCACAATGTAATCCAAGAGTAAAAAGAGGATATTCAAACTAAAGATGATGTAAGCCATAACCTTTGTGAATCGTTGTGAATACTGTAGACAACTAATACGCCTACGTAAGTAAGGCACCCACTATATCACTATTATTAGTCGAGGCCGGATGTTTCGGTTGAATTTATCAATTATATTATTGTACGTTATAGGTCATGTTTTTTTTTTCTTTCTATCAATAAGACTCCAGAATAGTTTTCTAATTAGAATCAAAATCACGTTCATGATTTAAATGTTTTGTTTGATTAATATCATACACTAGTATACTTTCTCAGGATCTTTAGTTTGACAGTCTCGTGAAATTGTGAATATATTTAAATAGCTTTAACACAGGTGTAATGCACCTCTTTGTCTTTGTCTTTACAGTAGGTGTTTTGATTTTTTAAATCAAAATAACTTTAAAACGCATTTGGGTGCAGTGGCGGATCCAGCGGGACGGGGCGGGGGGATGAGGGCCCGTACCCCTCCTCCCCCGTCAGACAAGCCGAAAAATTGAAAAGAGAGAGAAAAATTTTGAAGTGAGGAAAGAGGAAAAAAAGGAGTGTACCCATGAGTTCAGTTGCGATCCAGCAGTGGGTGAAAGGAGAGCTCGATTAGGCCTTTACCACTTATTTACACCAGCCATGGCATGGTGGGCTGAGATGGGCGTGGCGTCGTGAACTTCCATTTAGTTCCCCCAGTGAATCTGCCCCTGGGGTGCGCCCTCGTTTATTGGTTTATCATCACAAAAATGCTGCGTAAACGAAACGGGAGTTTTTAATCAACCAAAATAGACATAAGCCTACATAACCGATAACATGCACATTCCAGTGATAATGCGTCAAACGTGAATCTAGTTTGCTAGTCAATACTTTACTGGCATGTATTCCAGTTATTGATTTCTTGCTAGTGACACAGTAAAAATAGAACATAATATTTGCGCAGATAAAAATATTTTAGACGATAAGGACCACACACTATAAAATGTAAAAGAAAGCACACGCCTTAAATTTCATTTAATGCCCGTCATGATAAAAAATATTGAAACAACTGCTTACAGTAATTTGTATATTTCTGTAGGCCTAAGTTCTTAAGTTAAAATTAATAATTTGAATGAAAAAAAAAAATTCTCTGTCATTAAATAACGGACAGTTAGCACCTCTCCTTATTCCTTTGCACTGTTAAATTTTTTGGTAATCAATTTCAGGATTTTGTTTTGTAGTAACATCTATTTAGATCAGCATCTAACTTTTCTGGTTTGAAGTTAACATCTTATGTTGATCCTTTCGAATGAGCTATCCAAATTTACATTCCTTTAAACAACATGTGGATAGATAAGATACAAATATATACATATACATATATATATATACAAATATACATATATATACATATATATATATACATATATACATATATTATATATATATATACATATATATATATATACATATATACATATATTATATATATATACATATATACATATATTATATATATATACATATATTATATATATATACATATATACATATATTATATATATACATATATTATATATACATATATAAATCCCCCTAGAGATCAGTGTTAAGGATGAAAAGAATTTAATTATTAGACAATGCCAAAAAATGTTTTGTGAATAATATTTTGCACACACATTTTTAATTTGAATATTTGCGTGCAACATATATATATATATACACATATACATATATATACACACACACATATATATATATACATACAT
>NW_022716075.1:1030922-1036633 GCF_011630105.1 Anneissia japonica
CGGTAAACGTTAGTGAAGGTTGGTTACAACCGTTGGGCCGACGTTGGTTAGAGGTTGTAATATTAGATGTAATTAAAGACGTTGTCGCAACGTCATAGTACCTGTCTCTTATACACATCTAGATGTGTATAAGAGACAGCATATATATGTATATATAAGTCGTTGAAACAAAAAATTATGACAACAAGGCATGTAGACTGTAGAACACTTATATATATAGTAAAAAGGCATGTGCCTACCTTGAAGTAGAAGATAATGTAAATATGGATTGCAACTTAAAATTTGAAACAACGCGATCTCACGCAGGCCATTAAATAGTATAATATGTGTACTAAACACGCTCACGATTCAATATTGATACGTAGGCATATTACTAGTCAAAACAGCAGAATGGTTCATTAGTTAGTTACCGGTACATCAAACGAAACCTGCATCCAACCTGGGTGGCGTGTGTTTTGCTTTCGGTTTAAATCTGTTTTCAATAGGTGGCGCAATTCTTCACTACAACATACTACCCTACCGTGCCCAAAATTCGGCATTGGCCCAGCTAGCAAAGCGACGTTGGTCCAACATTGGCAAGCGTCGGGGTCGGATATCTGACGTGGGTACGACGTTGGTGTTTGGTTGCAAAATTTGGTCGGAGAGGTAACGTCACACCAACATTGGAATTTCACGTTGGCCCAAAGTATGAATATATTTGTCGATTTTCCGATGTCGTCCCAACGTTGGTAAGCCGTTGTAAATATTCAGTCTGACTACGGACGTTGGTACAACGTCACGATTTGTTACTGGCCCGACGTCGGCAAACTACTAAACAGATGGTTGGGTACTACCGTTGGCCCAACGTTGGCTAGAGGTTGTAAATATTAGATGTGATTGTAGACGTTGTCTCAACGTCACAGTATGTTGTTGGCCCGACGTCGGTAAACGTTTGAAATGGTGGTTGGTTAAAACCGTTGGCCCGACGTTGGTTAGAGGTTGTAAATATTAGGATGTGATAACAGACGTTGTGGCATCGTCAGAGTACTTTGTTGGCCCGACGTCGGTAAACGTTAGTGAAGGTTGGTTACAACCGTTGGGGCGACGTTGGTTAGAGGTTGTAAATGTTGGATGTAATAAAGACGTTGTCGCAACGTCATAGTACTTTGTTGGCCCGACGTCGGTAAACGTTTGAAATAGACGTTGGTTACCACCGTAGGGCCGACGTTGGCCAGAGGTTGTAAATATTAAATGTGATTACAGACCTTGTCTCAACGTCACAGAACGCTGTTGGCCCGACGTCGGTAAACGTTTGAAATGGAGGTTGTTTACAACTGTTGGTCCGACGTTGGTAAAAGGTTGTAATAAATATTAGGATGTGATTATGGACGTTGTCCCAACGTCACGGTACTTTGTTGGCTTGACGTCGGTAAACCTTAGTGGAGGTTGGTGACAAAAGTTGGGCCGACGTTGGTTAGAGGTTGTAAATTTCAAACGTTTACCGACGTCGGACTAAAAAAAAAAAAAAGGACAAAAAAAAAAAAAAAAAAAAAAAAAATGGTTCGAATCGAACACACAACCACCAGGTTTTGCTATTCATTATTCACCATTAACTAAACTGCCTTAAAAATGGTTTGTGTGAGAATAGCACACACAACCTCCAGGTTTGCTATTCATTGCCACCATCAACTAAACTGCCTTAAAAAAAAAAAAAAAAAAAAAAATGGTTCGTGTGGGAATTGAACACAACCACCAGGTTTTCCGTAACATGATTAGTTTATTTTTTTTTCTAATTTGCATAATGAATTTTTCAAACTTTTTTGTCTATTTAAAAAAAAGTGCGTAAGTTATGGAGATGGTAACAATCAAAAATCGATTATAAATTTAATTCTACACTTTTAGACAAAAAAAAAAAACCCTCTTGGCCCATGCGTAATATTAACCTGCAGTGTATATATACGAAGAATTTTTTCTAGTAGAATCAGAGTTGACTAACTGGTACTTGGTGGGGTACTAGGTTTATCGCATTTAAGGCTTAGGGGCCGCGGTTTACCTCCCTCCGCTTAGTTATGCTGGATCAGGAATAGTAGACTCGGCGATCGTGGGTTCGATTCCCACACGGGGCAAGTTTTTTTTTTTAAATTTTTTTTATTTATTTTTATATTTTTATTTTTTCTTTTGAAGGTCGTGGGTTCGATTCCCACACGAGACAGTTTCTTTTTTTTTTTAAGGCAGTCTAGTTGATGGTGGATAATGAATAGCAAACATGGAGGTTGTGTGTTCGATTCCCACACGAACCAATTTTTTTTCCCTTTAAGGCAGTTTAGTTGATGGTGGATAATGGATATATTGTACTCGTTGATGACGTCGCGAAATAACAACAAACAACAACGTGTCATGTCCGAGCCCAGGCCGTCATGGAAGCTCACTGGCTCCTGTGTAATTCATGTTGAGCCAACTGCAGACGAAATGTTACAATCTTTTCAGAGATAAGCTGGAAGAAAGTTTTGGAAGGATTTTAATACTGAGGAATGGAAGTTAGCGAAGTCCTTGGCTTGCTTAACCGTTTTTCTTCGATCGTCGTTTCCAACCGTCTAGGCGCGTCTAGCCTAAAGAGTGCCTACATAGCAGTGGGTTACCCACATCTTTATATTTGCACAAGTAATTAAAATTGTTTATTGAGCAGATTAATCACACTGATAAACAATTGTACTACATTTGCACCGGATCTCATTGTAAACGTGTATACACATAACATAATAATATACATATTGCCGTACGTGCCTCTGGACCTCCTTTGAAGGGTTCTGGGCTCTCCCTGGCGCGGCCCATTTGTCCTCCGTAGAAAAATATTATTATTTTTTTTTTGTGATATACGGGTAAATTAGTAATTAAACGATTTCAAGTTAATGGCTGACAAAACTAATAGAAATAATTGTAAATAATAATAATTAATAATAATAAGTAATAATAAAATTACTGTATTGATAAAAATATCAGTAATAATATCATTATAATAACATAACTATCAATAATAATGATAAAGATATTAATTTAATAATAATTTTGTTTCAAATTGTTCTCAATTTCATGCTATTTTTGCGACATCTCTTTTTATCTTTTTTATCAAGTTTATGAAGTTTCCGTGATTTGTATGTTGATTTTGACCGAATAAATGAATGAATGAAAAAATGTTTATTAGCCCTATCTCAAATTTTAAATACATGGCTTTAAATGTATAATAAAGAAAATGTTAATGAAGAACTAAAATCATGCTATCGACGATGACGTTGATGAAGAACATCGTGATGATGATGATGTTGATGACTTTGATTGAGGATAAAACAGTACTTTATCATATTGACCATTAAATTACAAATGAGAAAAAATTAGCCAGTGATAACACTAGATTGAAATAGTAAAAACAAGGAAAACCAAACATTTTATTATTTTCAATAATACAATATATTAAGTTTTTTCTATTGTTTACAAAATATGATGGCCTCTTTCTGATGTTTTTTTCATAAATTACACCTCCTATCGAATGCTTGCATTTATTAATAATAGAACGATGCTAATATTCAGACAGTTATCGGGAGACAGTGCATATTAAATAGCTATAGCGAAGCAATGATTCATTAAAAGGTAGGCTCTGGTTATTTATTGATTTGTGTAAATAGACCTAATTCAATGGATTAGGTTCTAGTGTCACAATGCTTATCAATACTGGTAATATCTATCACGTTTTGGCAGTTCATCTATATGCAGATAACAGGGGCTGTAATTACAATAGCTTGGTCCTCATTGTTTTACCCGCCGCGCTCTATCTCGTTCCAGGCAATAAATTCAACGGAATGGCATTTTACTGTTGATAAATACATATTTCGCTTTTATTTATGCAAAACAGCTCCGAGCAACAAGTAATTTATGTGGGTAGGATATGTCTGTGTATTACGGATCGTGATTTTCCACATGCAAACCTCATAGGCAGTAAACGTATCTACAGACACAATAATTCGAGTAAAAGATGACAAATGCTTGCTAAGAAATGACAGACCGCTCAGAAACGTAAACCAATCTTTCTAAGTGAAGTTCAACCACATACGCTGGAAAAAAATGTATGTATTATTTATTTAGATAATGATTACCTGGGCCTTAAAAATAATATATATATTGTTTACAGTAGGCTTACATATATGCATTGTTATTGCAGTAGGCCTACGGAAACTTCCAGGTTTTGTTAAGATATGCCTATTTTGGTAATTTAGTTTATGATGTTTTCATTATGTTTAAACATTATTTTAATATTGAAATACAGCACTGCGTCCGTGAGATTGGCACGTCCTACGGATGATTAATGCTCAAGCCGGAGTTATTGTACAGGTCTATTTCGATAATGTGGGAGGCCTTGTAAAATTCTGTATTCGGTATTGCGCCATGAATTTAGTATAGTAATGAATTCATGTTAAGTCTAATTCAAGAATTAAGTGCCTGTACCGAATTTCGTGATGTAGGGATATAGATATCTTTTTAAAATATTCAGCATATATGATGATCGCTACATGCCGTTAGGACTTTTTATTTCATGGTATTCATCCAATATGACAGCGAAGAATAATGTAAAACTATTTACATCTACTGTAAAAACTAATTTTGCTTAATTTAATAAGGTACTATTATCTAAGTTTTCTTTGCTTAATAGTCCGAACGAATCCGGACTACTGATACTGGTTTAATTCAAACTACACAGAAGAATTCTCTCCTGTGTTGGCCATGATGTGGTGCGACTCGTACTAGGCCAATGACCTAAGCACAACTAATGTACGATCACATCTCTTTTGCTATCACACGTCTTCGTCATTTACAGATGATTATTATTACATATCATTCTTATTCTAGGGGTTATTTACAACATTTTATAATTATTGTTTTCATAATGACAACTTCTAGTTTTTGCCCTCTCAAATTTCGCACATTTGGCACATTAAAATTTCAGATAGCGTGACAATAATCCTATTTCGGTAGTGGAGAAAGCAATAATAATTTATAATCAGCAATCAAAACCAACATTCATAATGTAAGCTTGTTATGACTCAGGCAATGTGCTCAAAATACTGTGACCCAGTTAAAGCTACCATAGATTATATGGAAATAGTTTTTGAGTGGAAATTCATAATCGGAACCTATAATTAAAACTGTTAAGACAAATTTCAATTTATCGTGTGAATATTCATCGTGTTGACACCCGTCGTGTGGAAAGCGTATTTATAACAGAAATATTGAAAAGTGCAAAGGTACAATGTCGCTTTATATAATAACTCCTTATTAGGTCTATATAAACCAAATCATACATACACTAACATAATAATTAATAAAACCTATGATATTATAACAATTATTAACATAAGTAATAATTATGATGACAAGAATACATGGTTTTTTCATTTTCAAGATTATTTATCAATCTCATGCGTTTCAGACAGTGTGCACTAACATCTGTTTGTCTATACATACATAATATAGGCCTACATGTATTTATATATTTAGAATCTTTTAGTGTAAAAACATTTGTCCCAAAACTATAGGAATGTAACGTTGAAAATTTATGTATAACTGTATCCTAATAAATGTATATATATATATATATATGTATATATATATATATATATATGTATACATATATATATATATATATGTATATGTATATGTATATATATATGTATATGTATATA